>NC_069716.1:30231715-30269215 GCF_027358585.1 Pangasianodon hypophthalmus
TGTGTGTGTGTGTGTGTGTGTGTGTGTGTGTGTGTGTGTGTGTGTGTGTTCCCTACCAGCATTACATTTCTCACATGCTATAAACACTGTAATAATAAATTATTAACAAACAGGTATGATTAAATTTCTACTAGAAGAGACCTCCACACTCAGGTCCAGCAGTCTGAATGCACAGCTGTTTATTCATGAATTATTTCATTCTCCACTAATAGCAGCATCAGTCACTAAGAGCTGAACACTGCGCATTAGAAGTTATAACGTAATAAACAGCATCACAATTTGAACATTTTACAGAAAATAAAGCAAACAGGATGTTCAGAGAGGTGTTAGCTCTACATCAGGATTTCTTTCAATTTCATATCATTTTTAAATGTAAAGAGAAAAATCCTTTAGTGCTCATTTATGATCTTACTAAAAAACATCTTATTCTTATAAAAATGTTCTAATATTATATTGTAAAACATTACAACTCTCTGTCAATGCTTCCTTTGTAACAAGCTTTAATCTTCTACAGACGGGACACAAAGACCTGCTGAACCCGAGTGAAATAAAATGAATGAATAAATAAACTGTTTAAAAACAAAAAGCCCAGCTTCACGCATATTTAAATAAAGGTGTTGTTGTTGACGGTGTGTAAAACTGCTCAGGATGCTTGCTGGTTTTTCAGGTAGAGATTTGTCAGAGCTTGTTGCCATGGTAACTTAAAGCTGACTCCGCCCCTTTTGGCTGGGCTGTTGGGATGAGCAGTAACGTCTAAAATCGTTTAGCTGAGACGCAGAGGAGGAGACCTCATGTGACTTCATTTAGTAGAAGAACTGTAATATAATTATACTCACAGAAGTGCCACTGCAGAGAAGCGTGCACTGAAGCACTGTAATGAGGATACACGTAGTTCAGAACCTTTCACCCTCGTTGATTACACTCTCTTAGATAAAAAGGAAAAATCTTGGACATATAAAGGTTCTTCAGCTGTTCCTCCAGTATAATCGTGTTCAGCCCCACTCCAGGTGCGAGGATTAGACGGTAGATTAAGGACAGATTCACATCATGTTGAAATCATCTCATCGTTTGTTGTAGACTCACCTGGACTGGACATTTAGTTGTTTTAGGATGTTCTTGGCTTAAGAAGCATGATCCTCTAATAGGCAGATTTAGAAGATAGTCAGTCAACTGGTTACCCTCCTGCTGAGACTGATGTCTCTGATCAGTGTGGCTCCTGGTCCATAGAGAGCCTGGCAGTGAGGGGACTAGTGAGTGTGAAATTGCCATCAGATCACCAGCATCTGGCAAAAGTCTTTACTAAGCAAGATGCCACCACACTACCTCCCCACCGGTGATGGTATTGCACCATAGACCTGCTTAGGCAGGGGTTCATCCACCCATCCATGTCTCTAGCCTTTGGAGAAAGAAGGAGGACTGTGATCTTTTATCCATTATTAAGGTCTAAACCAAGTGACCAAGAAGTTCCATTAAACCCTGCCTTTGGTGCCAGTCACACTGCAACAATTATGTGGAGCCCAAATTTTTTGCCAAACTTGACCTGAGGAGTGCATACCACCAAGTATCTTCTGGTAGGTGGATTAATGGAAGACAGCCTTTTAATGGAAGACATCAGCCGGGAGGAGCACATACGTCACGTGGGGTTTGTGTTGTCTAGGCTTTTGTAGCACAAGCTGTCTGTTCCATGCCTCCTCTGCCTTTTTTCCTAGAGTACTTAATTACATCAGAAGATGGATGTATGGAGGACCAAAAGGTGCAGGCTGTGCTGGAATGGTCAGATCCCAGAACCATCAAAGAACTTCAGAGATTCCAAGGATTCACCAATGACTATAGGAGGTTCATCATTTTCAGCACAGTAGGCTCATCTCTCACCTCTCTGCTCAAGAGAGCTTCACAGCGGTTCACATGGACACCTGCTGCACAGCAGGCTTTCACCTCTTCTAAGCAAAAGGTTTACCATGGCCACTGGGGGCCATTCTGCCTCGGTGGCGAGGAGGTTCCCCTGAGATGTTCCCCTTTTTCTCTCTAAACTTTCCTTAGATGAAAGAAATTATGATCTGGGGAATAGGGAACTTAAAGGCGCCCTCCATCCCTTTGTTGTGTACAAACCATCGGAATCTGTAGGACCCAAAGTCTCCCTCCTCACCAAGCCAATATATGCACATCATCAGTCCACCGTGGGCGTGTCCCAAACCACACGCCCTATTCCCTATATAGTGCACATCGTCAGTCCACCGTGGGCGTGTCCCAAACCACACGCCCTATTCCCTATATAGTGCACATCATCAGTCCACCGTGGGCGTGTCCCAAACCACACGCCCTATTCCCTATATAGTGCACATCGTCAGTCCACCGTGGGCGTGTCCCAAACCACACGCCCTATACCCTATATAGTGCACATCGTCAGTCCACCGTGGGCGTGTCCCAAACCACACGCCCTATTCCCTATATGGTGCACATCGTCAGTCCACCGTGGGCGTGTCCCAAACCACACGCCCTATACCCTATATGGTGCACATCGTCAGTCCACCGTGGGCGTGTCCCAAACCACACGCCCTATACCCTATATGGTGCACATCGTCAGTTCACCGTGGGCGTGTCCCAAACCACACGCCCTATACCCTATATGGTGCACATCGTCAGTTCACCGTGGGCGTGTCCCAAACCACACGCCCTATACCCTATATAGTGCACATCGTCAGTCCACCGTGGGCGTGTCCCAAACCACACGCCCTATACCCTATATGGTGCACATCGTCAGTCCACCGTGGGCGTGTCCCAAACCACACGCCCTATACCCTATATGGTGCACATCGTCAGTCCACCGTGGGCGTGTCCCAAACCACACGCCCTATACCCTATATGGTGCACATCGTCAGTCCACCGTGGGCGTGTCCCAAACCACACGCCCTATACCCTATATGGTGCACATATTGCTAAATTTAATGCATTATATGAACTATATATGTTCTTTGACTTTGTCGTGAAAACTGCAGCATGTGTGTGTGGGCGTGTGGTTTTCATCTGCCCTTCATTTTTAGGGTTTTTCCGTCTGGATGAAATGCTCCTGACTGAATCACACTGGAATTCTTATGGAAAGTTCTCTGGATGATGGAAAAGCGCAGTGTATAATTTGTAAGGGCTGTTTTTCACTTCGGGTTTGTTCTCATTCCAACAGCATTTAGCATTGAAGTGAGCAGCCTTAATAGTGAACATCTGGGAGTGATTGTGGTGAGAGAGAGAGAGAGAGAGAGACAGAGAGAGAGAGAGACAGAGAGAGAGAGAGACAGAGAGTTAGAGAAGGGGAGGCAGAGAGAGACAGAGAGAGAGAGAGACAGATAGAGAGAGAGACAGAGAGATAGAGAAGGGGAGGCAGAGAGAGACAGAGAGAGAGAGAGACAGATAGAGAGAGAGACAGAGAGATAGAGAAGGGGAGGCAGATAGAGACAGAGAGAGATAAAGAGAGAGAGAGAGAGAGAGAGAGAAAGAGAGAGAGAGAGAGACAGAGAGAGAGAGAGAGAGAGAGAGAGAAAGAGAGAGAGAGAGAGAGACAGAGAGAGAGAGAGAGAGAGAGAGAAAGAGAGAGACAGAGAGTTAGAGAAGGGGAGGCAGAGAGAGACAGAGAGAGATAAAGAGAGAGAGAGAGAAAGAGAGAGAGAGAGAGACTCAGGAGTTTTGTAGAGAATTTCAGTGAAGTTTTGCTTTTTATAAAGATTATATTTGCATAATATTTTATTTATAAAAATTTCAGATTAAAGTGTGAAACTTTCACTGACAACCAATGATGTCATCTTTCTTTCTTTCTTTCTTTCTTTCTTTCTCTCTCCCTCGCCATCACTTTATGAGCTCAGTAATGTCTTCAGGAAACAGAAGTGTGTTTGTGGGTTTGTTTCCATTTATTTGTGTTTTAGTTTCCTGGGAATCAGCACCTGGATGCTGTGAAGTGAAAACGAGACACTGAAAGTCCAGAAATAACTTTCTCCTAGACAACATGCTCGCTCCTCGAACTCCCCTCGCTCCCCTCGCTCCCTATTCTAGCGAATGAAAGTAAACATGGTGCGTCCGGGTGAGAAATCAGGTTTCATGCTGCTGCTGCCGCGGCGTCTGGCGGCTCGGCCGTGTTTTTTTCTCCGTCCACATCTGGTTTCCACTCCTCCGGTTCTTCATGCGGTTTCAGCTGTTTTTCTGTCAGACTTTAAAAACGTCCACGTCCCCGTCGCAGCGTCGGCACTTCTGCCCGGAGGTCTACAGTTACGCAGTGCCGTAACCGGGCCATGTGAAATTACACGCCTGACCACAACGCCGTGAAAAAGTGCAGCGCAGCCTCGCAGACACAAATAGACGAGTTTCAGTGTGAGTCTGGCCCCGAGCCCAGCCGAGCTCCAGAGCAGAACCTTAAAGTCGTTATAGACTCGCTGCAGCTCAGTGCGGCTCACACACACACACACACACATACTCTTCATCCTGTGAGGAACGACAGACGCAGACACATACATTATCAGACAACAGACGCAGACACACTCAGATAACACACACACACACACACACACACACACAGCAGTGAGGATGAAACCCCGCAGGACTTCAGCAAAGCATTCAGTAAGTCTTCACCTTTTCATTCATTCAGTTTTAACTTCACAGCTTTGTGACAGTCAAAGTGCCTGTGTGAGTGTGTGTGTGTGTGTGTGTGCGTGTGTGTGTGTGTGCGTGTGTGTGTTCTTAGGTCCAGCATACACAATAGCACGATGCTGAAGTGTGTTGAGTTTTAAAGTGTGTTCAGAGTCACTGTGAGTGAAACTGTGGATATCAGTGATATGAATAACGGAGAATTTACACTCTCTTGTGTTTGCTGTGGAGTTTTATAACTTTATGCAGATTTTAAAGTGTGAAACTTTAACGCAATGTTGGAGAAATTAATTTCACACTGACAGCTGATGATGTCATAACGAGGTGACCTCAGTTCAGCTCACACTAACCTCGACTTCACACGACACGTAACGACCATCGTCCATTCCACATCACACACTTTCTGCACAACCAACACAACCACAAACTGTATTATTACACCACACTGCTGCTGAGTTCTGCACTCTGATTGGTCAGAAGGTGTTGATTAGTTTTCTATAACAGCAGCTCTGACAGGTTTATATTAATATCGTTCTGATACACTATTGTTTCCATAGCAACAGCTCATTCACAGGGACGTGTACAGCGAACGCTCCACTGATAATAAACAGATAAAAAAACGTGTAATTGTTGAAGTAAGGAGATGTTTATTTGACGTTTATGGAAGGAGTCTCCAGTGTCAGCGCTTTGTAACAGTCAGAGGTAAAGCTGGAACTGTAAGTTTTGCATCTTCAGGACAGAGGAGTTTACGCTTCTTTGCGGTTTCTCAGTAACATGCGGAACAAGCTGCATTTATTATTTTTTTCTCTTATTATCTTGAAGAGAGAGAATAAAGAGGCTGGTGAGGGAACGAGTGTTTATAGCTGCTATAACGTAAGCGACAACAGGAACTAACTCATTTAACAGAACATTAAATGTAACTATAAACGGATAAAAAGTATGACTTGTCATTGTTTACTAAATAAACAGCAGTAAAAGTAGGTGTTATTGTCCAGCAGCATCAGTGTCGTATGAACACGTGGATAATCAGGACATCAGCGTAGATCAGTTTGTGCTGCGTTTAGACACGTGACAGAATCGAAGTGGAAACGGTTTAGTGTCATGTGACGTCTCTCGAGATTTACGGTTTTCGTAACGCGGCGGCCGCGAAGTGAAACGTGTGTGAAAGTGTAAGTTGATAAATGACCTTTACACTCTGATCACACTTCCACTGGCGTTTTCTCTCTTCTTCTCTTTCTCCTTTCTTTTGTTGTTTTTTTAAATTCAAAGTTTTCTTTCTTTTTTGTCTCATTTGACGCATTATTTACTTTTTCTTTTTTATTCTTTATTTATATATTTGTATTTTGTTCCTTTCCTTTTTTTGATTTTTCTCTTTCTTCTTTTCATTCTTACTCTACTTTATTTCTACTTTTTTCATCACTTCTTTTTTCTTTCTTTCTTTACTTTCTTCTCTCTTTGTTTACGTTTTTCTTCATTCGTTTCTTTTAGACTCTTCTTTAGGTTTCTTTCTTTCTTTTTCCACTTTCCTTTGGTTTTTTTTACTTTTATCCATTCATTCATTTGTTCTCTCTTTTTCCTCCCTTTCTCTCCCCCGCTCCTCTCCTCTCATTAGTAAAGGATGGGAGGAGATTTTTAAATGAAATTAGAAATAAAAATAAAGTTCAGTTTGATGTTTAAAAGCTCTTTAGCTGGGTGTGTTCATGTTAGCGGCAGACTGTCAGACTAGCGCTGTCGCTAATCACAGAGCAGAGAGAAAGAGCTTCACCACTAATGACAGTCCTACACACACACACACACACACACACACACACACAGCTGTGGGTATACAGTTACGCTGCACAGAACCTCTTTGTTTTCCTCAGTCGGGTCTCGAGCGCTCGAGCGTTGCGCTGCTCGCCGTGCTGATGTCACTGTGATCTGTTTCACGCTAAAATCCCCCACACGCTCACGCGCCACAGCCATAAACTTCCTCCTACAAAGTTACTGTAATCATTAAAACACTGCATCGTGTCTAAAATAACGCTAGCTGAAGTCAACAAACTGATCTAGCTAATAGCTTTTATTAAATAAAATGATTAAATAGAGCTAGATAGATAGCATTTTACTGACAGACTGTTAGCTGTTAGAACTAGCTAAACATGCTAAAGGGTTAGCTCTGTAGTTACCTACTTTTACACTATAAAATAAAGTGTGTGTGTGTAGTGTGTGTAGGGTGTGTGTGTATGTTTGTGTGTAGTGTGTGTGTAGTGTGTGTGTAGTGTGTGTGTGTAGTGTGTGTGTGTGTGTAGTGTATGTGTGTGTGTAGGGTGTGTGTGTAGTGTGTGTGTGTGTGTGTGTATGTTTGTGTGTAGGGTGTGTGTGTAGTGTGTGTGTGTGTGTGTGTGTATGTTTGTGTGTGTGTAGGGTGTGTGTGTAGTGTGTGTGTGTGTAGTGTGTGTGTATAGTGTGTGTGTGTGTGTGTAGTGTATGTGTGTGTAGGGTGTGTGTGTAGTGTGTGTGTAGTGTCTGTGTGTGTGTAGTGTGTGTGTATAGTGTGTGTGTGTGTGTGTAGTGTATGTGTGTGTGTAGTGTGTGTGTGTCTGCTGCTGAAAATAAGAGTCTAGGTGCATGATGATGTCACAGTGTAATGAAGTGTCAGAGTAAGTGGTGGTTGAGGGGAGCAGTAACAACATAATCACACACACACACACACCCTACACACACACACACACACACACACTCATACACACCCTACACACACACGCACACACACACACACACACACACACTAAATACACTCTCTCTCTCTCTCACACACACACACACACACACACACACATACACACACACACACACTCATACACACCCTACGCACACACACACACACACACACACTAAATACACTCTCTCTCTCACACACACACACACACACACACAGGTATGCTGAGGTAGCAGTTTTATTTCCCTCTGTGCGCTGTTCAGCTCCACTTAGCTTCGATTTCCCCTGAATAACACCACAAGAATTCCACGTCTGAAGAGCTGCCTTTGTTTTCACCATGTGTGGGTTCAGGTTAACACACGCGCACACACACACACACACACACACACACACACACAGAGTGAGAGTGCTGTATGCTCTCACAGAGCAGTGGGATTGCAGCCCACAGTGGAGGTTTAGAGTTGTTTATTTGATTTCGTTTACAACTTGACTAGTAGCTAATGTTGTATTTGTGTTTGTAGATGATCAACTCGCTAACATAGCACAAGTTATGTAGCATTAACTCATGAATTAGCTCTTTAGCGGTGTAACAGTGAACAGTGGGTCAGTGAATAAATGAATAGATTAATAAATCTGTGAATAAGTGAATCATTTAGTAAACAAGTGACTCGTTATTGAATCAGTGAATGAGCAGTTCAGCCCGTGAGTCAGTAATCAACTGATTCATTTGTTACGCATGTTGTTTGTGCATCATTAACCCACTCGCTGATTCCCCCACTCACGCACTCTTCCACTAATTCACTCCCAGGTTTCTCTGTGTAAATGTTTAGTGTTTGTGTTGTGTTTTTTTCTAAACTGTAATGTGTGTGTGTCGTGTTCTCCATAAACACAACTCTTTTGTCTCTGTGTATTTCAACATATAAATAAAGCTCTAAGGTGGAAAAAGCCGAACAGTAAAGTCAGTCAGATGATTATTATTCGGGTGAGAGGCGGTTCAGTCGGCGGAGACGAGTGTGTGTGTGTGTGTGTGTGTGTGTGTGTGAGAGAGAGAGAGAGAGAGACTCATTTATTATTGAAGACTCTTTGAGGAAAGTGTATCATTTCAGCTCATTGTGTGTGAGACACGACAGCAAGACAAGAGGCATCACAGACACACACACACACACACACACCTTCATCCAGCGTGGAGCTCCATAAACTCCAGCAGCTCGGTAAGAACAAAGCTGTGTGTGTAATATTCTGTGTGATGTGTGTGAACATAACTGTCAGTGAGAAACATGGTGTGTGTGTGTGTGTGTGTGTGACACTTGTTGCACTAGCCTGTCCTATAATACACCATGGTACAGAGTGGGCGGGGCTTATAGCAGATAGCAGATAGCAATAAACTGTTAATGAGCCGGACAGTAAAATAAACACATGTAGCCTGTTAGCACTCACTGTTAGCTAAATTAACATGCTAACATGAACTAGCATTAAACATTATCGTTTACGTTGTTTACAAGTACCCTAACCCTGCACACTTTACATAACTACACTGCTGTTTGTGATGCTGCTGTTTAAATCTGAATGAATAATTTAGCTGGAATTCACCTGAATCGTGTTCCAGTCAGCTACATTCAGGTTAAATATCACGTTATGGTACATTCTGCATGTCTGCTCTTCATCAATCAATGAACAAAGCAGCTTTACAGAAATAAATAAACTCAGGATAAAAATTTTAAATGTATGAATTTATCCCTAATGAGCGAGTCAGAGGAAAAATTCCCTGAGACGATATGAGGCAGAAACCTCGAGAGGAACCAGACTCGAAAGGGAATCGATTTAATTTGGCCAATCAGGACAGGCGGATTTGATCATCTGACTTCAATACATAACACAGTGGAGCTCCTCGTCTTCTTTGTAATATTTTAAACTTAGCATCTTTAAAACCTGGTCAGTTTCAATAGTTTATTTAGAGCTTATATATCAGATCATTAGCAGTTTGTTACCATAAATGAAGAAAAAAGTACAACATGGCGTCCCACAAGGTTCTGTTTTAGACCCGCTGTTATTCTCCTTTATATCCAGAGGCTTGGACATGAAATACACAAACACACTGATTTCACTTCTACACTGATGATTCACTACACACTCTTCTCACACTTCTGGGTTCTGTGTGATGGACATCGTAATAATCGGGGAAACGTGACAGTAACGGCACTGTTCATGCACAAACGTGTTGCTCCACCTCACAGAGTTTAATTATTTAATTGTTTCATAACGCAGTGACGCATTTTATCATATGAACCTAACAAAACATTGTCGATTTCTCACTTTCCCATGTGCCCACGTGTAAATAATGAGCTTTAAGAAGGTTGGTTTGATTTAAAAAATGAAATAAAAGGAAAAAGTAAAACCTCTGTGATGTTATTGAGAGAGGATTGTTGAGTTTACACTGTACAGATCTGCTCGAGTGTAAAACACAGCCAGTGATCTCATCCTCCACGCTGGAGATGCTGGAGCTGTGATCATGTGACCATCAGGAGCCAGTCTCACAATGGGGTTGAAAAGGTGCTGTGTAACTTTACCCTCTCCAGTCATACGAGCTCAATAAACACACACACACACACACACACACAGAGTAGAGTTCAGCACTCAATGAGGATTTAATACTGAAATTCAGTATTTAGTTCTCAGACGTAACTACAGACTTAAGTGGTGTGATGTTAGGTCTGATAACATGTAATTTTGGGTCTGGTTCTGTGTGTTGCTGACTGGGCAGTTTAGCGTGTGTGTGTGTGTGTGTGTGTGCTTAAAGTTATTTATAATAAAGTACCTGAAATCATGCTGAAGCTCTCTGTTGTGTTGTTTAAAGCATAACAGCGCTATTCAGAAGTTACGCTCAACTCTGACCTTCAACTTAGACGCATTTTTCTTGTGTACTTTACTTTAAAATACAAACAAACAAACAAACATAAAAACATAAAAACGCGTGTCTTACTGTACAACCTCCCCAGCAGAGGTTTTACACTGATGCACTCTCAGTCCCTGAGCCAGTGAAGTAAACGTGTTTCTGACAGAAACTTCACAGCACATCTGTACGTCACTCTGATAAGGCAGCTGCTAAATGCTATAAATGTAAAATCCACTCAAGCAGCTGCGTAACTCGACTCTGAACACGAGGAACTTTCTCCACGTAAATACTGCCGCAGGTTTGGATGTAAAACTGTACGTTATATTTGGGTTTATAAAGATCACGGAGAGATTGTTGTCAGGTTTAATGATCCTGCTCTTCTATAGCGAGCTGGTTTTGATTATTAACTCACTAACTCTATGACCGATAAGCGATGCATTAACGCCGAGGCTCACTTTCTGTTCAGTGTGTGTATGTGTGTGTATGTGTGTGTGTGTGTGTGTACTTGTACTGTTTGCTGCTGTTTGTGTTCAATCTATAATCATACACTGTTTACAGAACTTCATACATTTGCACCTTGCACTTTAAATCTCTCATCTGGACAAGAAGCTGTTACGTGTCACTGTCGCAGCTGAGGGCTGAGCAACAATAACCTCAGTTCTCTCTTCACACAACTTCATACAGCTAATGTATGTCTTACTGTATACGGTGTGTGTTAAAGAAAAAAGTGTGTTTAATGTATACAGTGTGGTAGTGTTAGTGTGTGTTAGTGTATATAGTGTGTGTGTATATATATAGTGTGTGTTAATATATATAGTGTGTGTTAATGTATATAGTGTGTGTTAATATATATAGTGTGTATTAATGTATATAGTGTGTGTTAGTGTATATAGTGTGTGTTAATATATATATAGTGTGTTAGTGTATATAGTGTGTGTTAATATATATATAGTGTGTTAGTGTATATAGTGTGTGTTAATATATATAGTGTTTGTTAGTGTATATAGTGTGTGGTAATATATATGGTGTGTGTTAGTGTGTGTTAGTGTATATAGTGTGTGTTAATATATATAGTGTGTGTTAATATATATATAGTGTGTTAGTGTATATAGTGTGTGTTAATATATATAGTGTGTGTTAATATATATATAGTGTGTTAGTGTATATAGTGTGTGTTAATATATATAGTGTTTGTTAGTGTATATAGTGTGTGGTAATATATATGGTGTGTGTTAGTGTGTGTTAGTGTATATAGTGTGTGTTAATATATATAGTGTGTGTTAGTGTATATAGTGTGTGTTAGTGTGTGTTAGTATATATAGTGTGTGTTAATATATATAGTGTGTGTTAGTGTGTGTTAGTATATATAGTGTGTGTTAATATATATAGTGTGTTTTAGTGTATATAGTTTGTGTGTATATATATAGTGTGTGTTAGTGTGTGTTAGTGTATATAGTGTGTGTTAGTGTATATAGTGTGTGTTAGTGTATATAGTGTGTGTTAATATATATAGTGTTTGTTAGTGTATATAGTTTGTGTTAGTGTGTGTTAAAGAAAAAAAGTGTGTTTAATGTATACAGTGTGTGATAGTGTGTGTTAGTGTGTGTTAGTGTATATAGTGTGTGTTAATATATGTAGTGTGTGTTAATATATATAGTGTGTGTTAGTGTATATAGTTTGTGTTAGTGTATATAGTGTGTGTTAGTGTATATAGTGTGTGTTAATATATATAGTGTGTGTTAGTGTATATAGTGTGTGTTAATATATATAGTGTGTGTTAATGTATATAGTGTGTGTTAGTGTATATAGTGTGTGTTAGTGTATATAGTTTGTGTGTATATATATAGTGTGTGTTAATATATATAGTGTGTGTTAGTGTATATAGTGTGTGTTAGTGTATATAGTGTGTGTTAGTGTATATAGTGTGTGTTAGTGTATATAGTGTGTGTTAATATATATAGTGTGTGTTAGTGTATATAGTGTGTGTTAATATATATAGTGTGTGTTAATGTATATAGTGTGTGTTAGTGTATATAGTGTGTGTTAGTGTATATAGTTTGTGTGTATATATATAGCGTGTGTTAATATATATAGTGTGTGTTAGTGTATATAGTGTGTGTTAGTGTATATAGTGTGTGTTAATATATATAGTGTGTGTTAGTGTATATAGTGTGTGTTAGTGTATATAGTGTGTGTTAATATATATAGTGTGTGTTAATGTATATAGTGTGTGTTAGTGTATATAGTGTGTGTTAGTGTATATAGTTTGTGTGTATATATATAGTGTGTGTTAGTGTGTGTTAGTGTATATAGTGTGTGTTAGTGTATATAGTGTGTGTTAGTGTATATAGTGTGTGTTAATATATATAGTGTTTGTTAGTGTATATAGTTTGTGTTAGTGTGTGTTAAAGAAAAAAAGTGTGTTTAATGTATACAGTGTGTGATAGTGTGTGTTAGTGTGTGTTAGTGTATATAGTGTGTGTTAATATATGTAGTGTGTGTTAATATATATAGTGTGTGTTAGTGTATATAGTTTGTGTTAGTGTATATAGTGTGTGTTAGTGTATATAGTGTGTGTTAATATATATAGTGTGTGTTAGTGTATATAGTGTGTGTTAATATATATAGTGTGTGTTAATGTATATAGTGTGTGTTAGTGTATATAGTGTGTGTTAGTGTATATAGTTTGTGTGTATATATATAGTGTGTGTTAATATATATAGTGTGTGTTAGTGTATATAGTGTGTGTTAGTGTATATAGTGTGTGTTAGTGTATATAGTGTGTGTTAGTGTATATAGTGTGTGTTAATATATATAGTGTGTGTTAGTGTATATAGTGTGTGTTAATATATATAGTGTGTGTTAATGTATATAGTGTGTGTTAGTGTATATAGTGTGTGTTAGTGTATATAGTTTGTGTGTATATATATAGCGTGTGTTAATATATATAGTGTGTGTTAGTGTATATAGTGTGTGTTAGTGTATATAGTGTGTGTTAATATATATAGTGTGTGTTAGTGTATATAGTGTGTGTTAGTGTATATAGTGTGTGTTAATATATATAGTGTGTGTTAATGTATATAGTGTGTGTTAGTGTATATAGTGTGTGTTAGTGTATATAGTTTGTGTGTATATATATAGCGTGTGTTAATATATATAGTGTGTGTTAGTGTATATAGTGTGTGTTAGTGTATATAGTGTGTGTTAATATATGTAGTGTGTGTTAATATATATAGTGTGTGTTAGTGTATATAGTGTGTGTTAATATATGTAGTGTGTGTTAATATATATAGTGTGTGTTAGTGTATATAGTTTGTGTTAGTGTATATAGTGTGTGTTAGTGTATATAGTGTGTGTTAATATATATAGTGTGTGTTAGTGTATATAGTGTGTGTTAATATATATAGTGTGTGTTAATGTATATAGTGTGTGTTAGTGTATATAGTGTGTGTTAGTGTATATAGTTTGTGTGTATATATATAGTGTGTGTTAATATATATAGTGTGTGTTAGTGTATATAGTGTGTGTTAGTGTATATAGTGTGTGTTAGTGTATATAGTGTGTGTTAGTGTATATAGTGTGTGTTAATATATATAGTGTGTGTTAGTGTATATAGTGTGTGTTAATATATATAGTGTGTGTTAATGTATATAGTTTGTGTTAGTGTATATAGTGTGTGTTAGTGTATATAGTGTGTGTTAATATATATAGTGTGTGTTAGTGTATATAGTGTGTGTTAATATATATAGTGTGTGTTAATGTATATAGTGTGTGTTAGTGTATATAGTGTGTGTTAGTGTATATAGTTTGTGTGTATATATATAGTGTGTGTTAGTGTATATAGTGTGTGTTAGTGTATATAGTGTGTGTTAGTGTATATAGTGTGTGTTAGTGTATATAGTGTGTGTTAATATATATAGTGTGTGTTAGTGTATATAGTGTGTGTTAATATATATAGTGTGTGTTAATGTATATAGTGTGTGTTAGTGTATATAGTGTGTGTTAGTGTATATAGTGTGTGTTAGTGTATATAGTGTGTGTTAGTGTATATAGTGTGTGTTAATATATATAGTGTGTGTTAGTGTATATAGTGTGTGTTAGTGTATATAGTGTGTGTTAATATATATAGTGTGTGTTAGTGTATATAGTGTGTGTTAGTGTATATAGTGTGTGTTAGTGTATATAGTGTGTGTTAGTGTATATAGTGTGTGTTAATATATATAGTGTGTGTTAGTGTATATAGTGTGTGTTAATATATATAGTGTGTGTTAATGTATATAGTGTGTGTTAGTGTATATAGTGTGTGTTAGTGTATATAGTTTGTGTGTATATATATAGCGTGTGTTAATATATATAGTGTGTGTTAGTGTATATAGTGTGTGTTAGTGTATATAGTGTGTGTTAATATATATAGTGTGTGTTAGTGTATATAGTGTGTGTTAGTGTATATAGTGTGTGTTAATATATATAGTGTGTGTTAATGTATATAGTGTGTGTTAGTGTATATAGTGTGTGTTAGTGTATATAGTTTGTGTGTATATATATAGTGTGTGTTAATATATATAGTGTGTGTTAATGTATATAGTGTGTGTTAGTGTATATAGTGTGTGTTAATATATATAGTGTGTGTTAATATATATAGTGTGTGTTAGTGTATATAGTGTGTGTTAGTGTATATAGTGTGTGTTAGTGTATATAGTTTGTGTGTATATATATAGTGTGTGTTAATGTATATAGTGTGTGTTAATATATATAGTGTGTGTTAGTGTATATAGTGTGTGTTAATATATATAGTGTGTGTTAATATATATAGTGTGTGTTAGTGTATATAGTTTGTGTTAGTGTATATATTGTGTATTAGAAATTAGTACCAGAACTATGATTTTGTTTTTTACTTTAGAACACACACACACACACACACACACACACACACAGTTGCTCTGTAATACTCAGCATGAACAGTATTAATGTTTATTCCTCCTGATGCCTCCATCATTCCTCACACACTCCCACTAACGACTCCAATAACACACACAATGTGTATGTGAGCTGAGCCTGCTTTACACACACACACACACACACACACACAGGTTTAGAGAGAAAATTAAGGATTGATTTGACTGAGTGACTGCAGGCTCCTTCTCTGTGTGTTTATGTCTGTGTGTGTGTGTGTGTGTGTGTGTCAGCTGTCAAAACACTCCTCCTGACAGCTCAAACACACCCAGGAGTGGGCGGAAAGGGGATAAATAAATCAGTGCTGCTTTAACACACACACACACACACACACACACACACACAGTGCTCCACTGGTAGACATGTTTCCACAGCAGGAACTTTTTCAGAAACTCAGGAAGTTCAGCAGTAGTTTCTCTAGAGGAAGCAGGACTGATGTCACTTCCTGTTCAGAGTCTTTAAAGAGGAGTTCCTGTGTCTGTGATGAAAAGGGGTCTGGTTCTTGTTTATATAAAGTGGGAACGGTTCCACGGTTCTCTCTCTTGGTTTCTGTTTAAACCCCACTTTCTCCGGCAGTAAAGCTGATAAACTCTGATTAACACTCAAACACAATTATTTATTAAACACTTCAGATTATTCTGTAACGAGCATTATATCGCCAGATTCAACATCAACCTGAGTGTTTAACCCAAGTGTTTAATCTGAGGGTTTAATCTGAGAGTTTAATCTGAGCGTTTAATCTGAGTGTTTAATCTGAGTGTTTAATCTGAGTGTTTAATCTGAGAGTTTAATCTGAGGGTTTAATCTGAGAGTTTAATCTGAGAGTTTAATCTGAGAGTTTAATCTGAGTGTTTAATCTGAGTGTTAATCTGAGTGTTTAATCTGAGGGTTTAATCTGAGAGTTTAATCTGAGAGTTTAATCTGAATGTTAAATCTGAGCGTTTAAACTGAGTGTTTAATCTTAGAGTTAATCTGAGTGTTTAATCTGAGTGTTTAATCTGAGTGTTTAAACCGAGCGTTTAAACTGAGTGTTAATCTGAGTGTTTTTACTCGGTGGTAATACATCTGTAATGACGTTTCCTCTCCATCTCAACTCTCTTTCTATTCAATTCTATTATTTGCTTGATTTTATCTAATCTCTGTTATGTTTTATACCTTATTCTATTTTTTTATTCTAGATGAATCACTTTATTTATATTGATGAAAAAATAATTTGATGTTAAATATTTATATGTGCAGTAAAAACAGATGATTGTCTTTAGTCAGTGTAGAGATGATGGCAGAGTGTAAACTGTGTGGACGGCGTGTGGTTACTGGAGCAGGAGGTCGGGTTAAAGCGGGACGTGGTGGACTTCAGCGTTATCTGAGGAATGTGCTGCTTTAAGAGCCACATGTAGGGGAAAGTTTAAAGCGGGATTATGGGAAACAGATTTAATAAAGAGCTTCATATGGAAGTGTGTGAGCGCTCTATTTCATGATTTATGCTCGGTTCAGTTCTCTTCATCACACTGCTGATGATGGTTTTGTTTCCTGTGATTCAGTGTGCAGGAACAAGCAGATCATCAATTCAATTCAATTCAATTCAATTTTATTTGTATAGCGCTTTTAACAATGGACATTGTCACAAAGCAGCTTTACAGAAATAAATGGATTCACAAAAATATATTGTAAATATTTAAATTTATCACTGTGAATTTATCCCTAATGAGCAAGCCAGTGGCGACGGTGGCAAGGAAAAACTCCCCGAGATGATATGAGGAAGAAACCTTGAGAGGAACCAGGCTCAAAAGGGAACCCATCCTCATCTGGGCGCAACGGATAGTGCAATTATAAATAAATCCCTTCTATTGTGTACTATATGGACAAATAGTGCAATTGTGCAACCAATAAATTCATCGCAGTATTTGCAAGAGGTCCGGCTGGTTAAAATCTATCCACTGTCCACTGATGGAGTCCTGAGTACGAAGCTGCTCGTGGCAACTGCAGCCCCAAAGCCACTACAGCAATCGCAGTCCCAAGCCATTACAGTACAGCTCCCCATATGTGATCCCCAAGCCATCTCCACAGCCCCCAGGTGGCACCATCCCCAGCAATCCAAACAGTTCTTCAGGCAGTCCATATGGGGCCACCCCCAGCAGCAGCGAGCGAACTCAACCGATGAGAACTCCAACCAGAAGTAGGGCATCAGGATGGGTCAGGCAGCGAGGAGGAGCAGAAGGGGTCAGGATCACTGGCATCATTGGCATCTCAGAAGTAGCATGTGTAGCTCGACAGAGAGTGAGGGAGAGAGAGAGATGGAGAGAAAGGAAGAGATTGTTAGGTGAGCTTTTGTCCTCTAATGGTTAAGCACGATGTACTTTGCATGCAGAGTGCAAGCAGGGACTCCGGCAAGACTAGCTATGACAGCATAACTGAAAGGGAGAGCCAGAAGCTAACACAGACATGAGGGCACCCTGGGACATAAGGCAGCCAGCCACTCCACCGTCGACAAACCTGAGTGAACGTGTGAGAGTGGGGGGGCGACAGCATCCAAACATCCCATTTCACCACAACACTCTATGCCTGTGAAACCCTCCAGACCTGCCCCTGTACCTAAGAAAACTATTCACAAAAGGCTTGACTAAACAAATATGTTT
The DNA here is from genome assembly GCF_027358585.1 of Pangasianodon hypophthalmus. Lineage (NCBI taxonomy): Eukaryota > Metazoa > Chordata > Actinopteri > Siluriformes > Pangasiidae > Pangasianodon > Pangasianodon hypophthalmus. The sequence continues at coordinate 30,249,522 of NC_069716.1, forward strand.
TCAGCCTAGACTTAAACACTGAGACTGTGTCTGAGCCCCGAACACTAAGTGGAAGGCTGTTCCATAACTGTGGGGCTTTGTATGAGAAAGCTCTACCCCCAGCTGTAGCCCGCATTATTCGAGGTACCAACAAATAGCCTGCATCTTTTGATCTGAGTAGGCGTGACGGATCATAAAAGACCAAAAGTTCGCTCAGGTACTGTGGCGCGAGACCATTTAGTGCTTTATAGGTCAATAGTAGTATTTTATAATCAATACGAAATTTGATTGGGAGCCAATGCAGTGTGGATAAGATAGGGGTGATGTGGTCATATCTTCTGGTTCTAGTAAGGACTCTCGCTGCTGCATTCTGGACTAACTGGAGCTTGTTTATGCATCTACTGGAACATCCAGACAGTAAGGCATTACAATAATCCAACCTAGAGGTAACAAAAGCATGAACTAATTTTTCTGCATCGTGTAGCGACAATATATTTCTTATTTTAGCAATATTTCTGAGATGAAAGAAAGCAATCCTAGTTATATTATCTACATGAGCTTCAAAAGAAAGACTAGAGTCGATAATCACACCAAGGTCTTTTACTGCTGCACATGATGAAACAGAAAGGTCATCCAGAGTTATTATGTAATCAGAAAGCTTACTTCTAGCTGCATGTGGTCCTAGTACAAGTACTTCTGTCTTGTCAGAATTAAGTAAGAGAAAGTTAATAAGCATCCAGTTTCTAATGTCTTTTACACATTCCTCAACTTTATTAAGCTGGTGTCTGTCATCTGGCTTTGCTGAAACATACAACTGTGTGTCATCAGCGTAACAGTGGAAGCTAATACCATGCTTACGAATAATTTTGCCCAGAGGTAGCATATATAAAGAAAAGAGCAGTGGGCCTAAAACAGAGCCTTGCGGAACACCAAACTTTACCTTAGCATGAGAAGAGAAGTCACCATTTACGTTTACAAACTGATAACGATCAGTCAAATAAGACCTGAGCCAGGAAAGGGCTGTTCCCTTAATGCCTACTACATTTTCTAGTCTATTGAGGAGAATAGCATGATCAATGGTATCAAAAGCTGCACTAAGGTCAAGCAGCACCAGCAAGGAGACACAACCCTGATCAGAGGCCAGTAGTAAGTCATTTACAACTTTTACCAGTGCTGTCTCTGTGCTATGATGAGGCCTAAATCCTGACTGATACATTTCATGAATGTTATTCCTATGTAAGTATGAGCATAGCTGCTGTGCTACAACCTTTTCAAGGACCTTGGAAATAAAGGGGAGGTTTGATATTGGCCTGTAGTTGGACAGTTGACAGGGATTGAGGTCAGGTTTTTTAATCAGGGGCTTGATAACTGCTAATTTAAAAGATTTAGGTACATAGCCAATGCTAAGGGAAGAATTGATTATCTTTAAAAGAGGTTTGATTGTTTCAGGAATTATCTGTTTGAGGAAACAAGTAGGTAAAGGATCTAGCATACAGGTTGATGATTTTGATGATGAAATTAGTGAAATTAGTTCAGTCTCTTCAAGGGGACTAAAGCGTTGTAGTTGTTTATCTAATATTATCATATTATCATCTACAGGGTTAGTTATAGAACTGTCCGGTTTTAAATTAATAGTCTGAATTTCTAGCCTGATATTTTCAATTTTACCATTGAAAAAATTCATGAAGTCATCGCTGCTATATAATGATTGTGTGCGTGTTTCTATTGTGGTCTTATTCCTAGTTAATTTTGCTACAGTATTAAATAAGAATCTAGGATTATTTCTGTTATCTTCAATTAGGGTGGAGAGATACATTGATCTAGCAGCACTAAGAGCTTTCTTATAGCTCAATAGGCTCTCCTTCCATGCTATTTGAAATACTACCAAGTTAGTTTGACGCCATTTACGTTCTAGTTTTCGAGTGGTCTGTTTTAAAGTTCGTGTGTGATCGCTATACCAGGGTGCTAGCTTTTTCTCCCTAATTATTTTTCTTTTAAGTGGAGCTACCTTATCTAGCGAGTTGCAGAACGTTGATTCTAAACATTCAGTTGCCTGGTCAAGTTGTTCGGGATCAGACGGTGATCCAATCATGGTTGATAAATCTGGGAGATTACTGATAAAACTTTGTGCAGTTGTTGACGTGAACGTACGTTTGACATGGTGACGTGGCAAGGTGCATATACTATGATTAATACACATTTTAAATGAGATGAGGTAATGATCTGAGATAGCTTCAGACTGTGGACATGAGACTATATTTTCTATATTTAATCCGAATGTTAGTATTAAATCAAGAGTGTGACCACCACTATGGGTGGGTCCTATTACATTCTGATTAACCCCTACAGAATCTAGAATGGACACAACTGCTGTTCTCAGAGGGTCATCTGGATTATCAAAATGAATATTAAAGTCTCCAACAATTAATGCCTTGTCTAAAGAAACAACCAGGTTAGAGATGAAATCCGCAAATTCACACAGGAATTCAGAATATGGCCCTGGGGGTCTGTAAATAATAATTACTGGAATCACCTGGGTAGACTTATTTTTAGTGGCTACGTATGTTATGTTAGAATAAAGAACTTCAAATGCGTTGAATTTATGACTAGGTTTTTGTGTGACGGCTAGATTATCATTATAAATGACTGCGACGCCTCCTCCTTTGCCAGTTAGACGGGGCTGATGTATGTAACTGTACCCGGGAGGACTAGCTTCATTTAATGCTACAAACTCGTTTGGTTTAATCCACGTTTCTGTTAAACACAGTACATCAAACTCCTGATCAGTAATGGTTTCATTAACAATAAGCGCTTTAGACGTAAGAGATCTAATATTCAACAGTCCTAGCTTCAGATCAACGGTGCTGGCTATGCATTCGGTATGGTTTAATTTTATGTTAATTAGATTACTAAAACAAACTGTCTGAGTATGTCTATAATTTTGTTTAGCTCGGGGAACAGACACAGTCTCAATACGGTGGAACCTAAGTGACGACTCAGTGCAGCTAGCAGACGGTCGGTTTAGCCTGCTTGTCTGCTCCCTGGCCTTGGCCCTGGATTGTCACCGATTAACTAGGCCTGTTCTGAGACTATGTGCTATGCTGCAAGAAATGAGAGCAGCACCTTCCCGAGTGGGATGGACACCGTCCCGCCCTAACAGGCCAGCCTTGCCCTCAAAGTTAGTCCAATTATCTATAAAGCCCACATTGTTTTCGGAGCACCACCTGGACATCCAGCAGTTCAGCGACCATAACCTGCTGTAAGCTACATCGCCATGCCGCATTGGGATGGGGCCAGAGCATACTACAGCATCGGACATCGCCTTCGCTAATTTACACACCTCTACCATGTTACTCTTAGTAACCTCAGACTGATGAAGGCGTATATCATTAGCTCCTACATGAATAACTATCTTTGAGAACCTGTGCTTGCCTAAGACCCTAAGATTACCTGCTATGTCCGGCGCCCTGGCTCCCGGTATACACCTAACTAAAGCTGCTGGTGCCCCTAAAGGCCTAGCTAATTTCACGTGCCGCAAGATAGAGTCACCTATAACCAGAGCTCTTTCAGGTTTCTCAGCGGGTGCTTCACTGAGGAGAGCAAACCTGTTGGACACGTGAAGCGGAGAGGAGTGGTGCTCCTGTGGGCGAGCCTTAGCGTTAGCTTTGGCTTTGCGATTATGCCGCCGAGTCGTCACCCATTCGCCCCGCTGTGAGGGCTCTAATGCCGGAGTTGGGGGATTACTAACTCCGCCTAAGGCATCCAGACTTTCCCCTACAGAAACTACGCTGCTCTCACTCTCACTAACCCTCTCTAGAGACTGGATGCGCACCTCTAATGCAGCAATCTTCTCCGTCAGAGAGCTAACTAACATGCATTTATCACAAATAAAGCTATTACTAACGACGGAGGAAGAGTGACTAAACATCCTGCACTCAACACACTGAACAAGCTGAATGTTAGACATGTTGTTTAACGCACCTTAGTCGAAGATTTGTTGATATTATTGTAGACGGCGTGGATCCGGTGTGAATGGCCTCCGCTCGCTGTCTTGACAAAATACAAAAGCGCACTTCGAGAGAAAAAAAAATGAAAATACGGTAGAAGAGAACGTGAAAAATACAACAGATGAAAACGATAGCGCGATATTATTGATTTAAAAAAAGAAAGAAACAGTATAGTTAAGACGCCGATGCAGGCAAGAAACTCCCGGCAAAACAATTCGAAAACAGGAAGTGACGCGATATCACACCAACACACACACACACACACACACACACAGTTGTAGTAATCAGCACACTAAAATGGCCGCTGTGTTCATTAGTACTGAAAATATATTTATTCCTGTGCTGATGATCAGACGTTCAGTAAAACACACCCTTCAGTACTCACACAACGAGCTTCTGATGGAAATTTCCAAATTCACGTTAAGGCTTGAAGAACATGACCTGGAGTCAGAACGTTGTGATAATATTGTAAACTGTGCTAAAATGTCATGCAGTGATATGGTGAAGTGGTAGTGGAATACCAGTGCACAGTTAGCTGGATTAGCATTTAATAATGAATGAAATAAAAATAAACGTGTGTTGGTACACTCAGACTGCCGGAGCCTTCTGTATGTGCTGTGAACTTTCCTGCTATTATTATTGTTGGCCAACATCAGCATGCTTTTAATGTTCCCTATTTTTTCTTGTGGGTATTTTTGGCTTGAGAAAGTCGTGCCTGTGTTTTGGCAGAGTGAAATGCCGCAGTATTTTTAGGTTTATTAAAATGCTCCTGTAACCGTCAGCTCAGCGTTATTCCTCAGACTGTGCTGAACTTTATGTTCCCTTTATTCAGGAAACATTTCTCTAGCATTATGTTAACGTGATTAACACACTGAAGTGGAACATTAAATAACCCCTTTGTCTTCATTCGCTATATTAATCACACCTGATCACCAAGTCATACTTTCCTTATTTGGTCATTATTTCCTGTGCTTGTTAATTATACTACTGCTTTCAGTGGTTCATTTTCACATCCTCAATTTGTTTAGTTACATTCTGCAATTAAACGGTTCCAATTCCTCCCTAGTTTCTCTCTATCGCCTCCATTATTCCTCCTTAATTCCTATTTTCACATCTAGGTGTGTGTAGAGGAGGTGTGTGTGTGTAGAGGAGGTGTGTGTGTGTGTAGAGGAGGTGTGTGTGTGAGGAGGTGTGTGTGTGTGAGGAGGTGTGTGTGTGTGAGGAGGTGTGTGTGTGTGTGTGTGAGGAGGTGTGTGTGTGTAAAGGACGTGTGTGTGAGGAGGTGTGTGTGTGTGTGTAGAGGAGGTGTGTGTGTGTAGAGGAGGTGTGTGTGTAGAGGAGGTGTGTGTGTAGAGGAGGTGTGTGTGTGTGTGTGAGGAGGTGTGTGTGAGGAGGTGTGTGTGTGTAGAGGAGGTGTGTGTGTAGAGGAGGTGTGTGTGAGGAGGTGTGTGTGTGAGGAGGTGTGTGTGTGTGTGTGTAGAGGAGGTGTGTGTGTAGAGGAGGTGTGTGTGTGTGTGAGGAGGTGTGTGTGAGGAGGTGTGTGTGTGTGTAGAGGAGGTGTGTGTGTAGAGGAGGTGTGTGTGTGTGTGTGTAGAGGAGGTGTGTGTGTAGAGGAGGTGTGTGTGTGTGTGTGAGGAGGTGTGTGTGTGTAGAGGAGGTGTGTATGTAGAGGAGGTGTGTGTGTGTGTGTAGAGGAGGTGTGTGAGTAGAGGAGGTGTGTGTGTGTGTGTGTGAGGAGGTGTGTGTGTGTAGAGGAGGTGTGTATGTAGAGGAGGTGTGTGTGTGTGTAGAGGAGGTGTGTGTGTAGAGGAGGTGTGTGTGTGTGTGTAGAGGAGGTGTGTGTGTGAGGAGGTGTGTGTGTGTAGAGGAGGTGTGTATGTAGAGGAGGTGTGTGTGTGTGTGAGGAGGTGTGTGAGTAGAGGAGGTGTGTGTGTGTGTGTGTAGAGGAGGTGTGTGAGTAGAGGAGGTGTGTGTGTGTAGAGGAGGTGTGTGTGTGAGGAGGTGTGTGTGTGTGTAGAGGAGGTGTGTGTGTGAGGAGGTGTGTGAGTAGAGGAGGTGTGTGTGTGTGTAGAGGAGGTGTGTGTGTGAGGAGGTGTGTGTGAGGAGGTGTGTGTGTGTGTAGAGGAGGTGTGTGTGTGTGTAGAGGAGGTGTGTGTGTGAGGAGGTGTGTGTGTGTGTAGAGGAGGTGTGTGTGTGTGAGGAGGTGTGTGAGTAGAGGAGGTGTGTGTGTGTGTGTAGAGGAGGTGTGTGTGTGAGGAGGTGTGTGTGAGGAGGTGTGTGTGTGTGTGTGTGAGGAGGTGTGTGTGTGAGGAGGTGTGTGTGTGTGTGTGTGTGAGGAGGTGTGTGTGTGTGTGAGGAGGTGTGTGTGTAGAGGAGGTGTGTGTGTGAGGAGGTGTGTGTGTGTGTGTGTGTGTGTGTGAGGAGGTGTGTGTGTGTGTGTGTAGAGGAGGTGTGTGTGTGTGTGTGTGTGTGTGTGTGAGGAGGTGTGTGTGTGTGTGTGTGTGAGGAGGTGTGTGTGTGTGTGTGTGTGTGTAGAGGAGGTGTGTGTGTGTGTAGAGGAGGTTTGTGTGTGTGTGTGTGTGTGTGTGAGGAGGTGTGTGTGTGTGTGTGTGTGTGTAGAGGAGGTGTGTGTGTGTGTGAGGAGGCGTGTGTGTGTGTGTGTGTGTGTGTGTGTGAGGAGGTGTGTGTGTGTGTGTGTGTGTGTGTAGAGGAGGTGTGTGTGTGTGTGAGGAGGCGTGTGTGTGTGTGTGTGTGTGTGTGTGTGTGTGTGTGAGGAGGTGTGTGTGTGTGTGTGTGTGTGTGTAGAGGAGGTGTGTGTGTGTGTGAGGAGGCGTGTGTGTGTGTGTGTGTGTGTGTGTGTGTGTGTGTGAGGAGGTGTGTGTGTGTGTGTGTGTGTGTGTAGAGGAGGTGTGTGTGTGTGTGAGGAGGCGTGTGTGTGTGTGTGTGTGTGTGTGTGTGTGTGTGTGTGTGAGGAGGTGTGTGTGTGTGTGTGTGTGTGTAGAGGAGGTGTGTGTGTGTGTGTGTGGAGGTTCCTCTGTAGTTAAGCTCTGTAGTTTCTCCTCGTGTGTCTGTAGTAAAGGTGAGAAAGAGTGAAGAGATTTTAATGAACCGAAATCTGTTTTAAAGCCAATAAAACCAATATAAACTCTCCTCGCTGTGTGTGTGTGCGTGTGTGCGTGTGCGTGTGTGTATGTGTGTGTGTGTGTGAGTGTGCGTGTGTGTGCGTGTATGTGTGTGTGCGTGTGTGAGTGTGTGTATGTGTGTGTGTGTGTGTATGTGTGTGTGTGTGTGTATGTGTGATTTCAGCACAGTGTTAAGTTTAACGTGTTATTTTCGTAATCACAGCACTGCAGGATGTCATTACTGAAATGCATTATGACACACACACACTGAACACACTTCTGCACACACACACACACACACTGAACACACACACACACACTGAACACACTTCTGCACACACACACACACTGAACACACTTCTGCACACACACAGACACACACACACACACACACACACACACACACACACACTGAACACACTTCTGCTGAGTACACAAAGGTTTATTTTTGTACACTCATTTTCTTATTATAAATTGTGTTCCACTGTATTCACTGTGTTAGTCACGTTACAGTTACGTTACAGGTGTGTTACAGGTGTATTACAGGTGTGTTACAGGTGTATTACAGGTGTGTTACAGGTGTGTTACAGGTGTGTTCCTCTCCACAGATGTAGTGTGTCTCTCGGCTATGCAGCAGTGCAGGAGAGACGGTGATGATGGAGACACCGAAAACCTCCAGAGCTAACAAAACTCCTCTAACTCCGCCCACCAGGTGAGCGCCGATTCAGCGGAACGCTACGTTCCTCTACATTCCTCTGTCATGTGACCACAATGTGGGTGATAAAGTAACAGGCAGCATTCGGCTGTAATCAATATTTCACACTTCCCCTCGTCCACTTCCCCTTGTCCACTTCTTCTAGTCCACTTCCCCTTGTCCACTTCCCCTCGTCCGCTTCCCCTTGTCCACTTCCCTTCATCCACTTCCCCTTGTCCACTTCTTTTAGTCCACTTCCCCTCGTCCACTTCCCCTTGTCCACTTCTTCTAGTCCACTTCCCCTTGTCCACTTCCCCTTGTCCACTTCTTCTAGTCCACTTCCCCTTGTCCACTTCCCCTCATCCACTTCCCCTTGTCCACTTCCCTTCATCCACTTCCCCTTGTCCACTTCTTTTAGTCCACTTCCCCTCGTCCACTTCCCCTTGTCCACTTCTTTTAGTCCACTTCCCCTCGTCCACTTCCCCTTGTCCACTTCTTTTAGTCCACTTCTCCTCGTCCACTTCCCTTCATCCACTTCCCCTCGTCCACTTCCCCTCGTCCACTTCCCCTTGTCCACTTCTTCTTGTCCACTTCTTCTTGTCCACTTCCCCTTGCCTGAGTGCTCTAGCTGGTCATTTTAAGGTCTGTTTTATTACTTTATGTGTAGTTCACTAGATCTACATATTACCCAGAATGCTTTGCTGTGATCTGACACAACAAAAAAACTCATTAACTAATTAAACTGATAAATTGATAAAAGTAAAATGTTTAACTTTACAAAAACTTAAATAAATATCAAATTATTTAATATAAAGTCACTAAAAATCTGACTGATTGAAATTCAGTACTAAACCCACCAGTTTGCCATTTTGTCTTTATAAGTGAGAGAAACAACATCAGATCACGTTTCACCATCGGCTCATAATCTGTCACCCGCTAGACAGCAATGCAGTGTTTAATGAGGCTCAGTGTGTTTCCTGTGAAGCCGTTTCATATGAAGCGCACTCGCTCACCAGGCGATGTCGTCGCCGCTTGTCTGCTAAACGAGATGTTTGATAAAACAGGCTCTAGTGTTTGTATTATAAACAACTGCTTCACTTCTGGCTCAGTTCCTGTGTGTTTCAAACACGCCACAGTTCAGCATCTCCTCAAAAAACCCAAACTTCATGCAAAGGTTCTCCATCATTTTCATCCTGTTTCAAAACTTCCTTTTCTGTCTAAAGTTATGGAAAAGCTGGTTCTTTCTCAGCTCTGGTCTTATGAGAATAAATCTGATTTCTCTGAAACGTTTCAGTTTTAAAGCTCTAGCTCAGAGTCGTCTTAATAAAAGTGAATAATGATTGATGGCTTGTTGCTGATGCTGTGACTGTGCTGCACTAATGCTATTAGCTCACAGAGCTGTAATTAACACGGCTGATCACAACCGCTGATTACTGAACGCCTCGAGCACACGGCTGGACTTCAGGGAACCGTCACAGACTGGGTCCGATCTCACCTCAGTCACTCTCAGTCACTCTCTCTCGCTCTCTCTCTCTCTCTCTCTCTCTCTCTCTCTCTCTCTCTGTCTCTCTCTCTCTCTCTCTCTGTCTCTCTCACTCTCTCTCTCTCTCTCTCTCTCTCTTGCTCTCTATCTCTCTCTCTCTGTCTCTCTCTCTCTCTCTCTCTTGCTCTCTCTCTCTCTCTCTCTCTCTCTCTCTCTCTCTCTTGCTCTCTATCTCTCTCTCTCTCTCTCTCTCAGTGTGTAAAGCCTCAGGTTAGAAATCTTGGTGTCATTTTTGATCCTCACTTCAGATTTGACCAACAAATTAACTTTTTTTAGAGCAGTTTCTAACTACTAACTCTAAGCCGTTGCAAAAATGAAGCCACTCCTCTCAAATAAAGATTTGGCGAAAGTCTTCACACTTTCATCTCTTCACTCTTATTGTAATTCCTTATACACAGGACTCAGTAAATCAGCACTGACTCGCCTTCGGTTAGTTCAGAACCCAGCAGTCAGAAAAGGATCACATGGCTCCGGTTTGAGCTTCTCTGCACTCGCTCTCTGTCTTTTATTTGTTTTTAAAGCTGTTAAAGTCTCTGAGGTCTTCTGATCCGTCGCTCCTGTCTGCCTCTAGATATCAGGAGCCTCCTCACTTACCGCTTTTAATTTCTCCGGTTTATTTTATTTTATTTTGTTATTGTTATTACTATTTTACTTCTTAACATTATTCTTTATAATTATGCTCTGTGTGTATTTTTAGTCTCAGATTTATTCTTATGTATAAACAGCGCTTTAAAAATAAAACTTACTTTAACGTTTCTGATGATCAGTTGATTTTGTGTAAAAGTCTGTTTGTCTTTAGACTTTCTAGTTTTGAGACACAGACACTAATCACACAATAAGATGCTGTTTGTGTCATGTTCTCTCCTCACTTTCTGGACTTGGATGTAAATATCTTGTGCTGTGTGTGAACCCTGTGTCGTGAAAGTTGCAGTGTGTGTATATGTTTTGTATTTGTATGTGTGTATGTGTGTATGTGTGTATGTATGTGTGTGTGTGTGTGTGTGTCACACAGCTGTGCAGCTCAGCAATGGTCACTGAGGCCGTGGTGTCAGATGTTGTCAGTGTGTGTGTGTGTGAGTGTGTGAGTGTGTAATATGCTCTGATGGAGGATGATGGGTGTCATGGTGATGTCGCAGTTTTGGCTCTTGGGCGTGAAGAGGAGCTCGATGACTCGCAGCGGTGTTAACGCTGTCACTGTAACTGCTCTGTTTCTCCGTCACACCACATACGGTCGAGTGTGTGTGTGTGTGTGTGTGTGAGACGATCATATCATCGCTCTGTGTTATCATCGTCATCATCATCGTCATCATCATCATCACGGGTGCAGTGGAGAGTTCAGCTCAGATTATCTGCTCTATTTATTCTGAGAAATAAATCACACACAAACACTCGAGCTCCGTTTTCATTTCAGTTCTGCTTCAATCCTGAACACGTCATTAATACACACATATACACACATACACACATATACACACATATACACACATATACACACATACACACACATACACACACATATACACACATACACACATATACACACATATACACACATACACACATATACACACATATACACATTATAAATATGATGGTAATTACACATTTATAACAGAATGAAATGTTTCATATTAGTTAATTAATGTTTTTATTTGTTCTCTCCTCAGAAAATAATATAAATGAAATAAAGCCCAGATTAAATAACAGATAAATGAAACATGGTGTTTATTTGACAATGTTTAAGAATTTAAAGAAGTAACTGAGGACTTTGGATATTTTTTTCTTAATTATTGGCACCCTAAACCATGCAGTATAATGTTTTAACACTTCTGCTGAATCTGTTCCTTCATTCCGGACATTTAGGTTGGAATATTTCAAACAGGAATGGTTTTAATCATGATAATCATGAATCCAGACTTTCACCAAAACTGTTGAAATTTTCCTGATTAATTTGTGAATCAGATCATCATTAAAATGTTTAAAGAATAGTATGTACTGAGCGAGATTAGTATAATCTCACACTTCTTTAACTTGTATTAAATTTTAATTTGTATTAAAAGTTATGAAGGTTAAAGTTGGGGAGGAGGAGGTGGAGTTGTGGGTGGGGTTGTGGGTGGAGTTGTGGGTGGGGTTGTGGGTGGGGTTGTGGGTGGAGTTGTGGGTGGGGTTAGTGCTCATACGTATGTATTTACTTCTTCGTTCACAGGAGATGTAACCACACTGTATGAGAATTACAAGAAGTAATTATATGGACGTGTGTGTGTGTCCAGGGGTGTGTGTGCGTGTGTGTGTCTGCATATGTGTTTCTGTGTGTGCATGTGTGTGTGCGTGTGTGTGTGTGCGTGTGTGTGTGTGTGTGTGTGAGTGTGTCCCAGCTTCCTGTGATGTAACACCACCCGTAAAAGTGGACCAGCTTATTTAAAGTTATTCAGTGGTGAACTGAGGGTGCCAATACTTTCATCTGTGCTCTATTTGTATCAATACTGTTTATACTGAAATAAAGAGAAGTGTGTGTGTGTGTGTGTGTGATTTATAGCCCCACCCCAATTCCTATGGTGAGAAGATTGTAGTGTGTGTGTGTGTGTGTGTGTGTGTGTGTGCGTGTGTGTATGTATGTGTGTGAGTAAAACATCTGCAGTTCAGATGTTCGTCCTTTCATTCCACCAGGCTTTTTATAGATCATCAGGACACACACACATTCCACACACATTCCATACACACACACACACACACACACACACACACACACACTTCTCTTTATTTCAGTATAAACAGTATTGATACAAATAGAGCACAGATGAAAGTATTGGCACCCTCAGTTCACCACTGAATAACTTTAAATAAGCTGGTCCACTTTTACGGGTGGTGTTACATCACAGGAAGCTGGGACACACTCACACACACACACACACACACACTCACACACACACACACACACACACAGAGTGCACATAGTTCCGTGTTACTGAACTGCACCATCTCATGACACGCCCCTCACAATGCCCCGCCTTTATTTCTGAAACCTGTGTGTACCTGAACAGGTGAATAAAAATATGATAATCATAACATGCAGTTCAGAACACACTCACACTCAGCGTGACGCTGTGTAACTGAGACACACACCGCAGAGTGTAGAAGAGGAAAGAGTCAATGAAATTACAAACAGACCCACAAACACTGACACGCACCTAAACTCCTGCATTAAACAGAAACAGGCAATAAACACGTGTAGAAAAAACTAAATCCAAAACGGAAACCGTCCCTGAGCCACACAAACATTTACACCTGTGAGATGGTGTGATGTTGTGTGAGATGTTGTGTGATGTTGTGTGAGATGGTGTGATGTTGTGTGAGATGGTGTGAGATAGTGTGTGAGATGGTGTGTGAGATGTTGTGTGAGATGGTGTGAGATGGTGTGAGATGGTGTGTGATAGTGTGAGATGGTGTGAGATGTTGTGTGAGATGGTGTGAGATAGTGTGAGATTGTGTGTGATGGTGTGAGATGGTGTGCGTGATAGTGTGAGATGGTGTGAGATGGTGTGTGATAGTGTGAGATGGTGTGAGATGTTGTGTGAGATGGTGTGAGATAGTGTGAGATTGTGTGTGATGGTGTGAGATGGTGTGCGTGATGGTGTGAGATGGTGTGAGATGGTGTGTGATAGTGTGAGATTGTGTGTGATGGTGTGAGATGGTGTGAGATGGTGTGTGAGATGGTGTGAGATGGTGTGAGATGGTGTATGATAGTGTGAGATGGTGTGAGATGGTGTGAGATGGTGTGTGATAGTGTGTGATGGTGTGAGATGGTGTGAGATGGTGTGAGATGGTGTGCGATAGTGTGAGATTGTGTGTGATGGTGTGAGATGGTGTGCGTGATGGTGTGAGATGGTGTGAGATGGTGTGAGATGGTGTGTGATAGTGTGAGATTGTGTGTGATGGTGTGAGATGGTGTGAGATGGTGTATGATAGTGTGAGATGGTGTGAGATGGTGTGAGATGGTGTGTGATAGTGTGTGATGGTGTGAGATGGTGTGAGATGTTGTGTGAGATGGTGTGCGATAGTGTGAGATTGTGTGTGATGGTGTGAGATGGTGTGCGTGATGGTGTGAGATGGTGTGAGATGGTGTGAGATGGTGTGTGATAGTGTGAGATTGTGTGTGATGGTGTGAGATGGTGTGAGATGGTGTGTGAGATGGTGTGAGATGGTGTGAGATGGTGTATGATAGTGTGAGATGGTGTGAGATGGTGTGAGATGGTGTGTGATAGTGTGTGATAGTGTGAGATGGTGTGAGATGGTGTGCGATAGTGTGTGATGGTGTGAGATGGTGTGAGATGGTGTGAGATGGTGTGCGATAGTGTGTGATGGTGTGAGATGGTGTGCGTGATGGTGTGAGATGGTGTGAGATGGTGTGCGATAGTGTGAGATGGTGTGAGATGTTGTGTGAGATGTTGTGTGAGATGTTGTGTGAGATGGTGTGTGATAGTGTGAGATGTTGTGTGAGATGGTGTGAGATGGTGTGAGATGGTGTGTGATAGTGTGAGATTGTGTGTGATGGTGTGAGATGGTGTGTGTGATGTTGTGAGATGGTGTGTGAGATGGTGTGTGATAGTGTGAGATGGTGTGAGATGGTGTGAGATGGTGTGATATGGTGTGTGATAGTGTGAGATGGTGTGAGATGGTGTGAGATGGTGTGCGATAGTGTGTGATGGTGTGAGATGGTGTGCGTGATGGTGTGAGATGGTGTGAGATGGTGTGCGATAGTGTGAGATGGTGTGAGATGTTGTGTGAGATGTTGTGTGAGATGGTGTGTGATAGTGTGAGATGGTGTGAGATGTTGTGTGAGATGGTGTGAGATGGTGTGAGATGGTGTGTGATAGTGTGAGATTGTGTGTGATAGTGTGAGATGGTGTGTGAGATGTTGTGTGAGATGGTGTGAGATGGTGTGTGATAGTGTGAGATTGTGTGAGATGTTGTGTGAGATGGTGTGTGAGATGGTGTGAGATGGTGTGAGATGTTGTGTGAGATGGTGTGTGAGATGTTGTGTGAGATGGTGTGATGTGTGAGATGGTGTGAGATGTTGTGTGAGATGGTGTGTGAGATGGTGTGAGATGTTGTGAGATGTTGTGAGATGGTGTGTGAGATGGTGTGAGATGTTGTGTGAGATGTTGTGATGTGTGAGATGGTGCGTGAGATGGTGTGAGATGTTGTGTGAGATGTTGTGAGATGGTGTGATGTTGTGTGAGATGTTGTGTGAGATGGTGTGATGTTGTGTGATGTTGTGTGAGATGGTGTGAGATGTTGTGTGAGATGGTGTGAGATGTTGTGAGATGGTCTGATGTTGTGTGAGATGGTGTGAGATGTTGTGAGATGGTGTGTGAGATGGTGTGAGATGTTGTGATATGGTCTGATGTTGTGTGAGATGTTGTGTGAGATGGTGTGAGATGTTGTGTGAGATGTGTTTAGATGTTGTGAGATGGTGTGTGAGACGTTGTGTGAGATGTGTTTAGATGTTGTGAGATGGTGTGAGATGTTGTGTGAGATGGTGTGAGATGGTGTGAGATGTTGTGAGATGGTCTGATGTTGTGTGAGATGGTGCGTGTGGTGTTGTGTGAGATGGTGTGAGATGTTGTGTTAGATGTTGTGTGAGATGTTGTGTGAGATGTTGTGTGAGATGGTGTGAGATGGTGTGTGAGATGGTGTGTGAGATGGTGTGAGATGTTGTGTTAGATGGTGTGTGAGATGTTGTGAGATGGTCTGATGTTGTGTGAGATGTTGTGTGAGATGGTGTGAGATGTTGTGTGAGATGTGTTTAGATGTTGTGAGATGGTGTGTGAGATGTTGTGTGAGATGTGTTTAGATGTTGTGAGATGGTGTGTGAGATGTTGTGTGAGATGGTGTGAGATGTTGTGATGTTGTGTGAGATGTTGTGTGAGATGGTGTGAGATGTTGTGTGAGATGTTGTGTGAGATGTTGTGTGAGATGTGTTTAGATGTTGTGAGATGGTGTGTGAGATGTTGTGTGAGATGGTGTGTGAGATGTTGTGTGAGATGTTGTGTGAGATGTGTTTAGATGTTGTGAGATGGTGTGTGAGATGTTGTGTGAGATGGTGTGTGAGATGTTGTGTGAGATGTGTTTAGATGTTGTGAGATGGTGTGTGAGATGTTGTGTGAGATGTTGTGTGAGATGTGTTTAGATGTTGTGAGATGGTGTGTGAGATGTTGTGTGAGATGTGTTTAGATGTTGTGAGATGGTGTGTGAGATGTTGTGTGAGATGTTGTGTGAGATGTGTTTAGATGTTGTGAGATGGTGTGTGAGATGTTGTGTGAGATGGTGTGTGAGATGTTGTGTGAGATGTTGTGCGAGATGTGTTTAGATGTTGTGAGATGGTGTGAGATGTGTTTAGATGTTGTGAGATGGTGTGTGAGATGTTGTGTGAGATGGTGTGTGAGATGTTGTGTGAGATGTTGTGTGAGATGTGTTTAGATGTTGTGAGATGGTGTGTGAGATGGTGTGTGAGATGGTGTGTGAGATGTTGTGTGAGATGTGTTTAGATGTTGTGAGATGGTGTGTGAGATGTTGTGTGAGATGTGTTTAGATGTTGTGAGATGGTGTGTGAGATGTTGTGTGAGATGTTGTGTGAGATGTGTTTAGATGTTGTGAGATGGTGTGTGAGATGTTGTGTGAGATGTTGTGTGAGATGTGTTTAGATGTTGTGAGATGGTGTGTGAGATGTTGTGTGAGATGGTGTGTGAGATGTTGTGTGAGATGTTGTGTGAGATGTGTTTAGATGTTGTGAGATGGTGTGTGAGATGGTGTGTGAGATGGTGTGTGAGATGTTGTGTGAGATGTGTTTAGATGTTGTGAGATGGTGTGTGAGATGGTGTGTGAGATGGTGTGTGAGATGTTGTGTGAGATGTTGTGTGAGATGTGTTTAGATGTTGTGAGATGGTGTGTGAGATGGTGTGTGAGATGGTGTGTGAGATGTTGTGTGAGATGTTGTGTGAGATGTGTTTAGATGTTGTGAGATGGTGTGTGAGATGGTGTGTGAGATGGTGTGTGAGATGGTGTGTGAGATGTTGTGTGAGATGTGTTTAGATGTTGTGAGATGGTGTGTGAGATGTTGTGTGAGATGTTGTGTGAGATGGTGTGTGAGATGTTGTGTGAGATGTTGTGTGAGATGTGTTTAGATGTTGTGAGATGGTGTGTGAGATGGTGTGTGAGATGGTGTGTGAGATGTTGTGTGAGATGTGTTTAGATGTTGTGAGATGGTGTGTGAGATGTTGTGTGAGATGTGTTTAGATGTTGTGAGATGTTGTGTGAGATGTTGTGTGAGATGTGTTTAGATGTTGTGAGATGGTGTGTGAGATGGTGTGTGAGATGGTGTGTGAGATGTTGTGTGAGATGTTGTGTGAGATGTGTTTAGATGTTGTGAGATGGTGTGTGAGATGGTGTGTGAGATGTTGTGTGAGATGGTGTGAGATGTGGGCGGAGTTTAAATCCTCTCGACAGGCTGCTCGTCTGTGTTGCTAGCGACAGGTGGAGGTTTAACAATAAACAGCCATGATGTGTCTTCTGTCACATTTTGCTTAGGCATGTGTGTGTGTGTGTGTGTGTGTGTGTGTTCTGTTGTGTGTTTGTTCAGACGTCCTCATGTTGCTGAGGTTTGTGTGTGTGTGTGTGTGTGTGTGTGTTGTGGAGCGTTACGGCCGTCTCTGATTAGCGCTCCTCGCTCAGCTAGCTCACGTCACGCTCCAATTTCAACAGGTGTTCATCTGTTTATCTTCACTGAGCTCCCAATTCTCCTCTGCACATTATCCTGCAGTGTTTACACTCCCACTGCGCTGACACTCCACCATTACCCGCCCTTATTACCCACAATCCCCTGCACTCCGGCAGGAACACCGCAAATCCACAGAGCTGAATCAACCCTATAATGTCTTCACACCTGCACCAATCAATTAACACGGATAAATGAACTCTTATATACATTAACTCTTACAAACGAACTCATAAATCACATGACACATTTTCAACAGGAAGTTACATCATCTGAATTTCCTGAATATCACAGCAAGAACAAAAGTACATTCTGTCATGGTTTTTTTTACCAACAGCCTCCCTGGTAAGTTTTAGTCTTTTTGTCCTGCTGTAAGGTTTGGAGGGACGTCCTGTTCTTGGTGACGTCACCGTGGTGCTCTTTTCTCCCGTTGTTGATGATGGCCTTCACGCTGTTCCATGGTTCCTTTTATTCCCCGCTGCTGATTCCCTTCCACAGCGAGATACCGCACATGCTTTATAAGCTCTTCAGCAGATTCTTACAAAACTCCTTCAGAGACAGCCGGAGTGTATTCAGGGTTAATCAGAATAATTTCATTGATCACAGCTGTATGATAATTACTTTTGATCGTGAGCTTGAATGTGATTGGTTCATTCTGAGCACAGCCACACCCCCAATTATAAAAGGGTGTGTTTACTTATGCAACCTGGTTGTTGTAAGTTTTTTCTTTTTCTTTTTCTCCCTAAAATGGTTCTGATTGTTTTTCACTTGATTTGTATACGCTGTAAAAACGCTCACACTGAGGGGGAAAGTTCCGATATGATTTATCTTAGTTTCACTTTCTTCATCACAAAAACCTGCCATTTTAACAGGGGTGTGTAAACTTTTTATATCCGCTGTATGTCTTTAATCTCTAAATTATTTCCTAATTATTTTATTGTATTATTTTCTTTTTCGTAATAAGAACCTGTCGGGCGTTTCGGTGGAATTTTATTTAAACTCTCTTTGGCACTAACTGTGTTTTTGCTTAGTGATGTCACGCTGCCGTGACCCACAGTGTTGAGACAGGTGTTAGTGTTGACATGTCTGTGTTCTGCATGTCTGTGTGTGTGTGTGTGTGTGTGTGTGTGTGTGAGTGAATAATAGAACACACTGCAGTGTAACAGGACGCGCCGTCACACATCTGAGAGCAGCTTCTGTCTCAAACACTTTATAAAACAGACACGCTGAAGACACAAGCACTGTTTCCTCCCACACAGACAAACATAGAATTACATAAATAATAAATAATAAATAATAAATAATAAATGTGTTTTTGACATTGAGTTTGTTGACTTTGTGGAATAAGAACTTTGCGGAGACAGAAACAGGATCAGTTCCTCAGCAGCACGGCCGAGTGAATACACAGCTCCATTTACACTCTGTTCTGAATACAGGTGTGTCTCATGTTCAGGTCAGGTGATGGGTGTGGCTGAGGGGCGTGGTCATGTGGACAGGTGTTGGTATTAATAATAAATAAAAATTTTGTCATTTTATTTTAAGTCACCTGAGGATTAACATTAAATTATATTCAGTCATTTTTGTATAAAGGATTTTAAATTTTATTAAAGACAAACTTTTCATCTTTAATGCACATAATAAAGAGTTAATAAAGAGTTAATAATAATAAATAAATTAACAAATAAAGCAGTTAGTTAAATTATTATTAAATTAATTTCCACCTCCTGAGCGTCACTTTAAAAACACGCACATAACTGAAATGTTTCATTTAATTTATAAATTTAATTTTATATGCAGAATATTCTGTAAAGCTGCTTGGTGACTATGTCCATTGCTAAAAACTCAAATATAAATAGAATAGAATTGAATTAATTTAAGTAATGACATCATGAGGCTTTGGATAAAAGAGTGAGCTGACTGTAAATGTTTAAAAGATAAAATTGTGAAAGTGAAGATTTACTGAATGTGAGTTTGAGGAATTTTCCTTTATATTAAAAATATAAAAACTCACTAAATTAAAGTCAGACGTAGAGATCAGCGTGATGTTTTTCAGCCACTGAGGAGTTTTTCTCGGGTTCTGACTTTAACGTGACGTGATGAGGTGTTTCGGTGGTGGATGAGAGGAACACACTCGTGACCCGATCTCACTCGGGTTCTGAGTAAACACAGACCCATGAGCGGAATAAAGGGCGTGTGCGTGCTGACATCCTCGCCACGCCGCTGCGTAAATATTTGTCGTTTCCTCGGCTGAAGAGCAGCGATTTCAGCTCGTCCTGCAGAACAAAGCCATTATCCTGATTATCCCATTCACTCAGCGCCGCTTCCTCTCGCTATTGTGAGAGAAGTTAAAATGGAAAGATTTTGTTTGCAGGATTTGAGCGTCAACATGACGACGTGTAATTTAATACACACCACAGGGTTTATTTACTCAGCAGCACAGAAAAACAGGGCGAAAGTGAAATAAATATTCCTGGAAGAGGATAAAATATAAGATTATAATTTCGAATTAAAAGCATTTGTGATGTTCTGATACATGCAGACGCTCAGAGAAATCATTTATTTCTGTCTCACTACA
>NC_069716.1:30271715-30289215 GCF_027358585.1 Pangasianodon hypophthalmus
TCAGATTAAATGTGTTTGGCTACACGGCTAATGAAGCTAACACGTAAAGCTTATAGCCACCATCGTACAAAGAGCATTTCTAAATCATTGTGTGTGTTTGTGTGTGTTTTATTTGAGTTTTTAGCTTGGAGATGTGACGCACTAACAAGAAAAAAAGGTCTCTGAATCAGAAAATTGTCCTTATATGGTCATGTGTGTGTGCAATTTCCTGTCCTCATCAGTGTGGGTTTTGAGAGCGTCTGGAGGAAATCGGTCTTATTGGTGGAGTGTTTGAGGCGTGAGAGAGATCATGATGGAGAATCCTCTTTAAATCCACTTCATTAAGTCTCAGTATTACAGAGAAATCTCTCTATAGCAGTGAGTGTGTGTGTGTGTGTGTGTGTGTGTCTGAGTGTTAACCTCAGACCTGATCAATAACGTGTGTGAGACTCCTGACCGACCTTCATACAGCTCATCGATCCACACCTCAGCACTCAGCCTTTAAATCTCTAATACGTGTGTTTACTCAGCTTAGCTCCGCCCCTGAGGTCATGTGACCCCACACAAGCATTATTATGACTTTGAGTTTTGGTATTTAATCTGTTTAACTGGTATTTAACCCTTATATAACCACTATGGTATATAAAGCTCAAGGTCATGCTTCAGGTTTTACTTCATAAACAAAGACACGATTAAATATATTTATATTCAGCTGAGTGTTATAACACACACACACACACACACATTTACACATTTATATTTATACACTTATACATTTAAATGTTTATACATATATCGATGTAGTGAATTTTTAGAATGTGTTAGAACCTCGGTGTTGGATCAGAACAGAGCAGGACGGTGGGTCAGAATTCAAGTTCCAGTTCACAGTGTGCTTTACTGACGTGACTGTTTAAAGCAAATTAATATAAAAGTTAAATAGACAAACAATAACAACAATAAAGGAAAAGA
The DNA here is from genome assembly GCF_027358585.1 of Pangasianodon hypophthalmus. Taxonomy (NCBI): domain Eukaryota; kingdom Metazoa; phylum Chordata; class Actinopteri; order Siluriformes; family Pangasiidae; genus Pangasianodon; species Pangasianodon hypophthalmus. Next base: position 30,272,664 of record NC_069716.1, read on the forward strand.
AAAACAATATAGAATAAAATAAACACTAAATATGAATATACATTAATTAGACTAACAGATGTATTACAGAAAGATACGCAATATTAAATTAATTTATATAAATGACAGCTGTATAAAATATTATAATAGATAGTGTTAGGATTGGATTAGATTAGATTAGATTGGATTAGATTAGATCAGTGTGTGTTGTATGATGGAGTGAATATGCGTGGCTGTGAGCCGCACACTTCCTTCATGTTCCGCTGAAACACAGCTCAGTTTGTGCTCAGAGCTCAGAGAGACGTTTGGGATGATGGCTGTGAGTTTACGCTGATGTTCCTGGACAGATCCGAGTGAAGAGCGTCTCTGATTTTACTTCCTGTAGCTCACAGTGCGTTCAGAGCCTCTGTTCTTCAGGTTTATAGCTTTTAGTGTGTCTTCCTTTTTCACCATCTCTCTCTCTGTATTTAGTCAGAATGTGTCTTTATTTCAGGTTGTCGTTCTTCAGATATTCAGCTGATTGGATTTGTGTGATTAGTGTCGAGTTTGGGATTTAATTCCATTTTCCCTCTGTTCAGTGTTCAGTTAGGGTGCATGTTAGGGTGCGTGTTTGGGTTTGTGTTTGGGTGTGTGTTTGGGTTTGTGTTTGGGTGCGTGTTAGGGTGCGTGTTTGGGTGCGTGTTTGTGTTTGGGTGTGTTTTTGGGTGTGTGTTTGGGTGTGTGTTTGGGTTTGTGTTTGGGTGCGTGTTTGGGTGCGTGTTTGTGTTTGGGTGCGTGTTTGGGTTTGTGTTTGGGTGTGTGTTAGGGTGTGTGTTTGGGTGTGTGTTTGGGTGCGTGTGTGTTTGTGTTTGGGTGCATGTTTGGGTGCGTGTTTGGGTGCGTGTTTGTGTTTGGGTGCGTGTTTGGGTGCGTGTTTGTGTTTGTGTTTGGGTGTGTGTTTGGGTGCGTGTTTGTGTTTGTGTTTGGGTGTGTGTTTGGGTGTGTGTTTGGGTGCGTGTTTGTGTTTGTGTTTGGGTGCGTGTTTGGGTGCGTGTTTGTGTTTGTGTTTGGGTGTGTGTTTGTGTTTGTGTTAGGGTGTGTGTTTGGGTGTGTGTTAGGGTTTGTGTTAGGGTGTGTGTTTGGGTGTGTGTTTGTGTTTGGGTGCGTGTTTGGGTTTGTGTTTGGGTGTGTGTTAGGGTGTGTGTTTGGGTGTGTGTTTGGGTGCGTGTGTGTTTGTGTTTGGGTGCGTGTTTGGGTGCGTGTTTGGGTGCGTGTTTGTGTTTGTGTTTGGGTGCGTGTTTGGGTGCGTGTTTGTGTTTGTGTTTGGGTGCGTGTTTGGGTGCGTGTTTGTGTTTGTGTTTGGGTGTGTGTTTGGGTGTGTGTTAGGGTTTGTGTTAGGGTGTGTGTTTGGGTGTGTGTTTGGGTTTGTGTTTGGGTGCGTGTTTGTGTTTGGGTGTGTGTTTGGGTTTGTGTTTGTGTTAGGGTGTGTGTGTTTGGGTTTGTGTTTGGGTGTGTGTTTGGGTGTGTGTTTGTGTTTGGGTGTGTGTTTGGGTTTGTATTTGGGTGTGTGTGTGGGTGTGTGTTTGGGTGCGTGTGTGTGTTTGTGTTTGGGTGTGTGTTTGGGTTTGTGTTTGGGTGTGTGTTTGGGTGCGTGTTTGGGTGTGTGTTTGGGTGCGTGTGTGTGTTTGGGTGTGTGTGTGTTTGTGTTTGGGTGCGTGTGTGTGTTTGTGTTTGGGTGTGTGTTTGGGTGCGTGTTTGGGTGTGTGTTTGGGTGTGTGTGTGGGTGTGTGTTTGGGTGCGTGTGTGTGTTTGTGTTTGGGTGTGTGTTTGGGTTTGTGTTAGGGTGTGTGTTTGGGTGCGTGTGTGTGTTTGGGTGTGTGTGTGTTTGTGTTTGGGTGTGTGGTTGGGTGTGTGTTTGGGTGTGTGTTTGGGTTTGTGTTTGTGTTTGGGTGCGTGTTTGGGTGCGTGTTTGGGTTTGTGTTTGGGTGTGTGTTTGGGTGCGTGTGTGTGTTTGTGTTTGGGTTAGTGTTTGGGTGTGTGTTTGGGTGCGTGTTTGGGTGTGTGTTTGGGTGCGTGTTTGTGTTTGGGTGTGTGTTTGGGTTTGTGTTTGTGTTTGGGTGTGTGTTTGGGTGTGTGTTTTGGTGTGTGTTTGGGTGTGTGTTTGGGTGTGTGTGTGTGTTTGTGTTTGGGTGTGTGTTTGGGTGTGTGTGTGTGTGTTTGTGTTTGGGTGCGTGTTTGGGTGCGTGTTTGGGTTTGTGTTTGTGTGTGTTTGTGTTTGGGTGTGTGTTTGTGTTTGGGTGTGTGTTTGGGTTTGTGTTTGTGTTTGGGTGCGTGTTTGGGTTTGTGTTTGTGTTTGGGTGTGTGTTTGGGTTTGTGTTTGTGTTTGGGTGCGTGTTTGGGTGCGTGTGTGTGTTTGGGTGTGTGTTTGGGTGTGTGTTTGGGTTTGTGTTTGGGTGTGTGTTTGGGTGCGTGTGTGTGTTTGTGTTTGGGTGTGTGTTTGGGTGTGTGTTTGGGTTTGTGTTTGGGTGTGTGTTTGGGTGTGTGTTTGGGTGCGTGTTTGTGTTTGTGTTTGGGTGTGTGTTTGGGTGTGTGTTTGGGTTTGTGTTTGGGTGTGTGTTTGGGTGCGTGTGTGTGTTTGTGTTTGGGTGCGTGTTTGGGTTTGTGTGTGTGTTTGTGTTTGGGTGCGTGTTTGTGTTTGTGTTTGGGTTTGTGTTTGGGTGTGTGGTTGGGTGTGTGTTTGTGTTTGGGTTTGTGTTTGGGTGTGTGTTTGTGTTTGTGTTTGGGTGTGTGTTTGGGTGCGTGTGTGTGTTTGTGTTTGGGTGTGTGTTTGTGTTTGGGTTTGTGTTTGGGTGTGTGTTTGGGTGTGTGTTTGGGTTTGTGTTTGGGTGCGTGTGTGTGTTTGTGTTTGGGTGTGTGTTTGGGTGCGTGTTTGGTTGTGTGTTTGTGTTTGGGTTTGTGTTTGGGTGTGTGTTTGTGTTTGTGTTTGGGTGTGTGTTTGGGTGCGTGTGTGTGTGTTTGTGTTTGGGTGTGTGTTTGTGTTTGGGTGTGTGTTTGTGTTTGGGTGTGTGTTTGGGTGTGTGTTTGGGTTTGTGTTTGGGTGCGTGTGTGTGTGTTTGTGTTTGGGTGTGTGTTTGGGTGCGTGTTTGGGTGTGTGTTTGGGTGTGTGTGTGTTTGTGTTTGGGTGCGTGTGTGTGTTTGTGTTTGGGTGTGTGTTTGTGTTTGGGTGTGTGTTTGGGTGTGTGTTTGGGTTTGTGTTTGGGTGCGTGTGTGTGTGTTTGTGTTTGGGTGTGTGTTTGGGTGCGTGTTTGGGTTTGTGTTTGGGTGCGTGTGTGTGTTTGTGTTTGGGTGTGTGTTTGGGTGCGTGTTTGGGTGTGTGTTTGGGTTTGTGTTTGGGTGTGTGTTTGGGTGCGTGTGTGTGTTTGTGTTTGGGTGTGTGTTTGGGTGCGTGTTTGGGTTTGTGTTTGGGTGCGTGTTTGTGTTTGTGTTTGGGTGTGTGTTTGGGTGTGTGTTTGGGTGCGTGTGTGTGTTTGTGTTTGGGTGTGTGTTTGGGTGTGTGTTTGGGTGCGTGTTTGGGTTTGTGTTTGGGTTTGTGTTAGGGTGTGTGTTTGGGTGCGTGTGTGTGTTTGTGTTTGGGTGCGTGTTTGTGTGTGTGTTTGGGTGCGTGTTTGGGTTTGTGTTTGGGTGCGTGTTTGGGTGTGTGTGTTTGGGTTTGTGTTTGGGTGCGTGTTTGGGTTTGTGTTTGGGTGTGTGTTTGGGTGCGTGTGTGTGTTTGTGTTTGGGTGCGTGTTTGGGTTTGTGTTTGTGTTTGGGTGTGTGTTTGGGTGTGTGTTTGGGTGCGTGTGTGTGTTTGTGTTTGGGTGTGTGTTTGGGTGTGTGTTTGGGTGTGTGTTTGGGTTTGTGTTTGTGTTAGGGTGTGTGTTTGGGTGTGTGTTAGGGTTTGCATTTGGGTGTGAGGGTGTGTGTTTGGGTTTGTGTTTGTGTTTGGGTGTGTGTTTGGGTGTGTGTTTGGGTGCGTGTTTGGGTGTGTGTTTGGGTTTGTGTTTGGGTGTGTGGTTGGGTGTGTGTTTGGGTTTGTGTTTGGGTGTGTGGTTGGGTGTGTGTTTGGGTGTGTGTTTGGGTTTGTGTTTGTGTTTGGGTGTGTGTTTGGGTGCGTGTTTGGGTGTGTGTTTGTGTTTGGGTGTGTGTTTGGGTGTGTGTTTGTGTTTGTGTTTGTGGTTGGGTGTGTGTTTGTGTTTGTGGTTGGGTGTGTGTTTGTGTTTGTGGTTGGGTGTGTGTTTGTGGTTGGGTGTGTGTTTGGGTGTGTGTTTGGGTATCAGTGCATACAATTCAATTCAATTTAATTCTGTCTGATTGTTTGTGTTTATGACTAAACAGTTTCAAAAATGCATCACTGCACAAAGCTCATCATTAAGCAGTAAAGCAAGCATCACATTAAACTCTCTCTCTCCCAGTTAAGATGGTCATAACTTTGATGTATATTTGGGAAACTCAGTCCAGAACATTCATCTGGCGTGTTTCATATCATTTTACACACATTTCTGTACAATGTGCCGAATATACAACTATTCGATTTTAATTTCATATCTAATAACTTGGAAAAGTTTACAATCATAATCAATTAAATTTGTAGTTGCAAAAGTAAGACTGTAGTACTGATCCACTGAACTTCTTCTACTGTTACCTCAAATCAACACCTCAGTCAGCTGGGTGACGTCCATAACTCCTAATCTAAAGAGTAAATGTTTTGTACAAGAATTTAATTATGTGCCTGTTAAAGAGCTAATATGTGCGTGTGTGCGTGTGTGTGTCAGGATGCATGTGATCCAGGTGGACTCAGTGCAGCGTTGGATGGAGGATCTGCGTCACATGACTGAGGTGGAGTGTATGTGTGTGCTGCAGTCCAAGCCACTGGGTGTGGACGAGGACTCTGCAGGTGAGCTCATCATCCCCGGGGTGGGCATGGCCGGTGATCATGTGACACGAGATAACCTGCAGACTCTCCTGAAGAGGGCACTTGTTGTGAGCACTGAGCTGGGCAAGATGTTCCAGCGTCTAGAGAAAGGACGATGGCAGCGTGTACACGGAACCGCTGTCAGAGCCAACTGCCACGTCCGCTCACTGGTGCACGAGTGCAGTGCTCACAGAACCAACAACACCCACATGCAGAAGGTCAGGAATCTAGAACATCATCATTAACGCACACATGCAGAAGATCAGGAATCTAGAACATCATCACCAACAACATTACACACAGATACACACATGCAGAAGATCAGGAATCTAGAACATCATCATTAACACACACATGCAGAAGGTCAGGAATCTAGAACATCATCATTAACACACACATGCAGAAGGTCAGGAAGGAGGAAGTGGTAGAGCTGGATGTGTGTAAATATTCTCTAAATGTTCTCTGTGTCTTGTGTCTCTGCTGCAGTATGAGGCCACTCTGCTGGAGAAGTGTATGGAGCTCACCGTCATCACTGAGAGGTGAGGAACCTGTAACAACTGCATCACTCTGACATCACACACAGTACACACTCAGGGTTACAGTATGAAATAAAATATACAGAATAATTGGTTCTTCAGAGAACTGACAATAACGCAGTGTGAGAACAGAGTGTATGTTTGTGTTCTTCAGGTGTCTCCACACAGACGATGAATATTTCCTCAAGTCCATGAAGGAAGCCATTCATGAGATCCTCACGGATGTCAGTGATTCATTCAGCCAAATGATTGACATGGCCTTAGCCAATGAAATACAAGTAAGATCACAACACAGCGCTCAGTGAGTGTGTAATTCTGTTATTCTGCTGTTATTCTGCAGCTTCACTTCAGCTTTCTGCCTCTATCATTTTCACTTTTCACTTTTTTCTTTTCTTTGTTAGTTCTTTCTTTCTTTCTTTCTTTCTTTTTAATTTTTCTGAAAGGAAAACTGAAAGCTAATATTGCTGAAACACAAAGCTGTGTGTCATCAGCATAGCGGTGGAAACCAACACCATGTTTAGGAATAATTGTATCCAGAGGTAATATCTGAAGCCTGTGAAGACTGCATTTGTTGTTAAAAAGGATAAACCAACACAAAGACCAGAGAGCTGTCTATTAGGCATAGCCAATACAACAATATCCTGAAAAAGAAAGAAACCACTGGTGTACTAACAACGAGACATGGAACAGATCGGCCAAGGAAACAACAGCAGCTGTTGCCAGAAACATTGTGAGAGCTGTGAAGAAAAACCCCAAAACAGCAGTCAGTGACATCACCAACAACCTCCACAGGGCAGGGTGAAGGTACCACAATCCACCGTTCAAAGAAGACTTCAAGAGCAGAAATATAGAGGCCACACGACAAGATGCAAACTTCTCATCAGCAGTAAGAGTCAGAAGGCCAGACTGGAATTTGCAAAGAAATGCAGAGATTAGCCACAAAAGTTCTGGAACCAAGATGAACCTCTACCAAAGTGACGGAAAGGCCAAAGTGTGGAGAAAGAAAACATACGAGCTCATGGGTGAAGCATGGTGGAGGTAGTGTCATGGCTTGGGCTTGCATGGCTGCTTCTGGAACAGACTCACTAATCTTTGTTGATGATGGAACTCATGATGGTAGTAGCAGAATGAATTCAGAAACCTACAGAAACATTCTGTCTGCCAATTTACAGAGAGCTTCATCATGCAGCAAGACAACGACCCAAAACACACAGCAACTCAACAAAGCACTTCATCAGGGGAAAGTGGAAGGTTTTAGACTGGCCGAGTCCATCAGCAGACCTTAACCCAACTGAGCAGCATTTCACCTCCTGAAGAGGAGACTGAAAAACACACACACACACACTCACCCGGAAACAAGCAAGGGATATGCAACCAAATATTATGTGTTATTTACTTTATGTGTGTGTGTAGGTCCTGATCAGGCAGGTTGAGGAGTCAGATGACGTGTTCCTCATGGAGAACGCGATCAGTAACCTGCTGTCACTCACCCAGGATGGACCGCAGCTCTGCAGCATCATCGCCAAAGTAAGACCAACACACGCAGCATTCACACTGCACTTTATATCCACATAATTCTCTAAATATAAACCTACTGCGAGTGTGTGTGTGTACAGGAAGGTGCAGTCGTAGCTCTGTTGAAGATCTGTAGGCAGGATTGTTTCAGCTCTTTATACGCTCCTGCACTCAGGACTGTCGCCTCCATCTGCTGCGTGGAGGAGGGAATCAACCAACTGGAGAAAGTACAATAACACACACACACACACACACACACACACACACACCTTGTTAACTCATTGTAAAATATACAATAATAACATTGTAATTCTCCAGATCTGGCAACTATGCACTCTAACTGACTGAACATCATTCATTATTTTCTGATCTTAATAATTAGAGAAGCTGAGCTGATAAAGTTTCAGGCTGAATAAGTCAGAGGGAAAGTGTTGTAAGCGCTGTAAGTCTCAGGTTTGGTTGAAAGTGTTTTTTTTTCAGTAGTGTGTTGAGTCAAGAGCTGGCAGCCATCAGAAACCTCTAAAAATATATATAAAAAGAAAATCAGAAATGTTCCCCATGGGAGGATGTGACAGTAAAGCTGAGAGCAGCAAGCCTGAAAAACGCACCTGTTGAAAATGAGAAGCTCACAACAGTGGCTGGGTTATAGATTTTATATAAAATTACACTTTTATATCAGAAATATTTAACTGTGAATGACTTGTCGATATGAATTTTTGACTCCTTATTGACATATTTCCTTTTTTTTTATACCACATCAGAGGTTTATTTAATATTTTATTTTGTATTTTTACTGTATTATTATTCAAAAAATAAATGTAAAGTCTAGTGTATATACTCTTACATACATTAATACAAATAATAATGATGAATAATTATTAAAATATTTCAGGTGAAAATCCAAAAAAAAAAAAAAATGTATTTCAAAAAAATATAAAAAATCTATTTTAATTAGTTAATAATTAAAATCACACAAACAGCTTCATCTTTTGAGGAATGATAATAATAATAATAATAATAATAATAAAAATCATCCTCAGGTCTTCATTGTCTTCTCAGGACTAGATGTATGTGTTATTGCTTTTATTTTTAGTGTCTAATAAATCAATCACAAATAAATCATATTTCACTGACTTTTAATAAAGTAGTAAGTTAAATATATGATAATTATAAGTGTAAATTATCATCACATTATTAACACTTATCACATTATTAAGGGTTGATTTTAAGTGAAACAGATGTGTGTGTAATGTGTGTGTAATTTTTGATCAGCTGATGAGGATGTGTGTGAATCTGTGTGTTAGTGTTGTGTACAGCTGCGCGTCTCTAATTTACACAAGTTTCATTTATAAAACTTGTATAACAACGCCCCCGTGTGGCCAGAAGTAAAAACACAGTGAATAAGATGATCTAGAATACAGTCATGGGAAAAAGAAAGTACAGCCTCCTTCATTTCTGTTTTAGGGCATAAATTACAATTGTGTAATCCTCACCAACTTCTATAAACAAACAAATAACCTCAGGTGACAACAACAACAACAACAACAAAACCCACGACAGATTTCAACATGTAGTCGCTTGTAAACCTACATTCAGAAACCAGGTGAACTATTACGCTCACCAGTGAACCACTGAGGAACGCTTTTTTGAGTGTGTGTGTGTGTGTGTGTGTGTAGGTGGATGGTGTACTGTGTCTGGCTGATATTCTGACTGATGAAGGTTGTACAGAAGCAGCTCGAGCTGAAGCGGCTGCCGTCGTGGCTCAGATCACGTCTCCTCACCACTCCAACACACACCACCTGTCCAGCTTCATTGAGAGCATGCAGGACATCGTCTCCGCCCTCATCAGTCAGGATGAGCACGCTTTTTACTATTCATCACCTCAACACTATTCAACACCTCATCACCTCAACACTGTCATTACTCTTCACCTCAACACTGTCATTACTCTTCACCTCAACACTGTTATTACTCATCACCTCAACACTGTTATTACTCATTACCTCAACACTGTCATTACTCTTCACCTCAACACTGTTATTACTCTTCACCTCAACACTGTTATTACTCTTCACCTCAACACTGTTATTACTCATCACCTCAACACTGTCATTACTCTTCACCTCAACACTGTTATTACTCATCACCTCAACACTGTTATTACTAATCACCTCAACACTATTCAACACCTCATCACCTCAACACTGTTATTACTCTTCACCTCAACACTGTTATTACTCTTCACCTCAACACTGTTATTACTCATCACCTCAACACTGTCATTACTCTTCACCTCAACACTATTCAACACCTCATCACCTCAACACTGTTATTACTCATTACCTCAACACTATTCAACACCTCATCACCTCAACACTGTTATTACTCATCACCTCAACACTGTTATTACTCTTCACCTCAACACTGTTATTACTCATCACCTCAACACTGTCATTACTCTTCACCTCAACACTATTCAACACCTCATCACCTCAACACTGTTATTACTCTTCACCTCAACACTATTCAACACCTCATCACCTCAACACTGTTATTACTCGTCACCTCAACACTGTTATTACTCTTCACCTCAACACTGTTATTACTCATCACCTCAACACTGTTATTACTCTTCACCTCAATACTGTTATTACTAATCACCTCAACACTGTTATTACTCATCACCTCAACACTGTTATTACTCTTCACCTCAACACTGTTATTACTAATCACCTCAACACTGTTATTACTCATCACCTCAACACTGTTATTACTCTTCACCTCAACACTATTCAACACCTCATCACCTCAACACTGTTATTACTCTTCACCTCAACACTGTTATTACTCGTCACCTCAACACTGTTATTACTCATCACCTCAACACTGTTATTACTCTTCACCTCAATACTGTTATTACTAATCACCTCAACACTGTTATTACTCATCACCTCAACACTGTTATTACTCATCACCTCAACACTGTTATTACTCATCACCTCAACACTGTTATTACTCGTCACCTCAACACTGTTATTACTCATCACCTCAACACTGTTATTACTCATCACCTCAACACTGTTATTACTAATCACCTCAACACTGTTATTACTCATCACCTCAACACTGTAATTACTCGTCACCTCAACACTGTCATTACTCGTCACCTCAACACTGTCATTACTCATCACCTCGACACTGTTATTACTAATCACCTCAACACTGTTATTACTCATCACCTCAACACTGTAATTACTCGTCACCTCAACACTGTCATTACTCGTCACCTCAACACTGTCATTACTCGTCACCTCAACACTGTTATTACTCATCACCTCGACACTGTTATTACTAATCACCTCAACACTGTTATTACTCATCACCTCAACACTGTAATTACTCGTCACCTCAACACTGTCATTACTCGTCACCTCAACACTGTCATTACTCGTCACCTCAACACTGTTATTACTCGTCACCTCAACACTGTTATTACTCTTCACCTCAACACTGTTATTACTAATCACCTCAACACTGTTATTACTCATCACTTCAACACTGTTATTACTCATCACCTCAACACTGTTATTACTCGTCACCTCAACACTGTTATTACTAATCACCTCAACACTGTTATTACTCATCACCTCAACACTGTCATTACTCGTCACCTCAACACTGTTATTGCTCGTCACCTCGACACTGTTATTATTCTTCACCTCGATACTGTTATTACTCGTCACCTCAACACTGTTATTACTAATCACCTCAACACTGTTATTACTCATCACCTCAACACTGTTATTACTCATCACCTCAACACTGTTATTACTAATCACCTCAACACTGTTATTACTCTTCACCTCAACACTGTTATTACTCATCACCTCAACACTGTTATTACTCATCACCTCAACACTGTTATTACTAATCACCTCAACACTGTCATTACTAATCACCTCAACACTGTCATTACTCATCACCTCAACACTGTTATTACTCATCACCTCAACACTGTTATTACTAATCACCTCAACACTGTTATTACTCATCACCTCAACACTGTCATTACTCGTCACCTCAACACTGTCATTACTCGTCACCTCAACACTGTCATTACTCATCACCTCAACACTGTCATTACTCGTCACCTCAACACTGTTATTACTCGTCACCTCAACACTGTTATTACTCGTCACCTCGAAACTGTTATTATTCTTCACCTCGATACTGTTATTACTCGTCACCTCGACACTGTTATTACTCGTCACCTCGACACTGTCATTACTCTTCACCTCAACACTGTCATTACTCGTCACCTCAACACTGTCATTACTCTTCACCTCAACACTGTTATTACTCGTCACCTCGACACTGTTATTATTCTTCACCTCGATACTGTTATTACTCGTCACCTCGACACTGTTATTACTAATCACCTCAACACTGTTATTACTCATCACCTCAACACTGTTATTACTCGTCACCTCGACACTGTTATTACTAATCACCTCGACACTGTTATTACTAATCACCTCAACACTGTTATTACTCATCACCTCAACACTGTTATTACTCATCACCTCAACACTGTTATTACTCGTCACCTCGACACTGTTATTACTCTTCACCTCAACACTGTCATTACTCTTCACCTCGACACTGTCATTACTCATCACCTCAACACTGTCATTACTCGTCACCTCGACACTGTTATTACTCTTCACCTCAACACTGTCATTACTCTTCACCTCGACACTGTCATTACTCGTCACCTCGACACTGTTATTACTCGTCACCTCAACACTGTTATTACTCGTCACCTCGACACTGTTATTACTCGTCACCTCGACACTGTTATTACTGATCACCTCAACACTGTAATTACTCGTCACCTCAACACTGTTATTACTCTTCACCTCAACACTGTCATTACTCGTCACCTCGACACTGTTATTACTCGTCACCTCAACACTGTTATTACTCGTCACCTCGACACTGTTATTACTCGTCACCTCAACACTGTTATTACTCATCACCTCAACACTATTATTACTCATCACCTCAACACTGTTATTACTCATCACCTCAACACTGTCATTACTCGTCACCTCAACACTGTTATTACTCGTCACCTCAACACTGTCATTACTCTTCACCTCAACACTGTCATTACTCGTCACCTCAACACTGTAATTACTCGTCACTTCAACACTGTTATTACTAATCACCTCAACACTGTTATTACTCTTCACCTCAACACTGTTATTACTCATCACCTCAACACTGTTATTACTCTTCACCTCAACACTGTCATTACTCGTCACCTCAACACTGTTATTACTCATCACCTCAACACTGTTATTACTCATCACCTCAACACTGTTATTACTCATCACCTCAATACTGTTATTACTCATTATATTATCATTATTATTCATTATATCATTATTGTTATTTCAATTCAATTCTACTGTATTTGAAACATTATGTGTGTGTGTGTGCGCGCATGTGTGTGTGTGTGTGTGTGTGTGCAGAGCTGTGTGAGACTGCGTCGTGTGGTGAGGTGTTCCTCTTAGCCTCGGCTGCTCTCGCGAACATCACTTTCTTTGACAGTTTGGCGTGTGAGATCCTGCTGCAGCTGAACGCAGTGCACATCCTCCTTCAGGCCTGCAGGGACCGCCAGCGAGTCGACACACCTTACTCTAAAGACCAGGTGAGGGATCACCTGAGCGTCCTCACACACACACACACACACACACATATATTTACACACACACACTCAACAACAAGGACACAGCAAATTATTATTATTTAATATTAGATTTTTAAAATACTTATATTTTATTAAAGATATGTGTAAAAATGTGTAAAAAATCCAGCATGAAGAATTTCATAAGCTGTAGTTTTATTGTAGCCGTTATTCAGCATGTTAATGTTTTTCACTTTGGCTTATTTTTGTGTTGTTTTGATCTCTGCAGGTCGTAACAATTTTGGCCAATTTGTCTGTTTTGGAGCAAACAGCATCAGAGGTCTTACATGAGAATGGTATGGAAAAATAAAGACATTCATAGTAAACTAAAACGTAAAGTTCTAATTAAATTTAAACTAAAACATAAACGTCTGCTTTAATGAGCAGTCTTTAAACAGTGATACAGTTTGTATTTGTTTCTGAAATAAAGTGCATTGGATTGGAGTAATAACTCCATCTGGGAGTGACAGAGCTACATTTCACTTTAAACAAACACAAAGGCAAAAAGACACTGAGACACCTTTTTCTAAAAAAATAGTCTATTATTAAGTTATATTTATTTATATAAAATTCATAAATAGTGTACTAATTCCCAAAACCTACATTTAAATGCGCTGATAAAAACTGATGGTCTTAGAAGAGAGAAAACACACGCATGTGATGTTTAAATGAGTGTAAACCTGCAGCGGGTCACATGACCTATATGATTCATTTACATTTACATTAATGGCATTTGGCAGATGCTCTTATCCAGAGCGACTTACAATAGTGCTTTGAAGTCTATCAAAAATACATTCTGATACTGGCTCACTAGGTCACAAACTAGGAATAACATCAGTCCAAAACTCTGTTGGGGAGGTGATAGACAAGCGCTCAGACAAAACATTGTTTTTTTTTTGTGTGTAAGTGCTAACTTAAGTATTTTATGAAGAGGTAAGACTTTAGACGTCGTTTGCAGACTGCCAGTGACTCAGCTGTTCGGACATCTAGGGGAAGTTCATTCCACCACCTTGATGCCAGAACAGAGAAGAGTCTCGATGCATGCCTTCCTTGTACCCTGAGAGATGGTGGGATCAGTTGAGCAGTGCTAGAGGAACAGAGGGAGCGTGGTGGCGCTCGAGGTGTGATAAGCGCTTTGAGATAAGTGGGTGCTGGTCTGTTTTTGGCTTTGTAGGCAAACATCAGCTACAGGAAGCCAGTGGAGGGAGCGCAGCAATGGGGTGGTGTGGGAAAATTTAGGAAGGTTGAAAACCAGTCGTGCAGCTGCATTCTGGTTCAGTTGCAGAGGACGAATGGAGCTCAGAGGCAGACCTGCCAGGAGTGAGTCGCAGTAGTCCAGTCTCAAAATGACAAGCGACTGAACAAGCACCTGTGTGGCCTGTGTGGAGAGAAATGGACGAATTCTTCTGATGTTATAAAGGAGAAATCCACATGAGCGTGTTAGATTAGCGATGTGAGAGGAGAAGGACAGTTGATTGTCCATGGTTACCCCAAGGTTGCGTGCAGTAACCGAAGGCGAGATCAGAGAATTGTCTAGGGAGATCACAAGATCCTGAGATGGGGATGAATCACCTGGGATGAACAACAGTTCAGTTTTGCTGGGATTAAGTTTCAGCTGATGAGCTGTCATCCATGATGAGATGTCTGCTAGACATGCTGATATCCGAGCAGAAACATGAGAGTCTGAGGGAGGGAAGGAGAGGATGAGTTGAGTGTCATCTGCATAGCAGTGGTATGAAAACCCATGTGAGGATATGACCGCACCAAGAGATTGAGTATAGGGGGAGAACAGGAGAGGACCGAGTACTGAGCCTTGTGGAACACCAGTGGAGAGTCTGTGGGGAGCAGATGTGGATCCTCTCCATGTCACCTGATATGACCGACCTTCCAGGTATGAAGCAAACCATTGCCATGCTGCACCACGAATTCCTAGACTCATGAGGTTGGACAAGAGAGTCTTGTGGTTCACTTTGTCAAACGCTGCTGAAAGGTCAAGGAGGATGAGGACTGAAGACAGTTTGGCTGATCTAGCGGCATGTAGCTTCTCAGTGACGGCCAAAAGGGCAGATTCTGTGGAGTGTGCCGGTTTGAAGCCAGACTGATTGGGATCTTAGAGATTGTTCTGTGAGAGATAGCAAGACAGCTGATTATAGACAGTTCGTTAAAGGGTTTTAGAAAGAAAAGAGAGAAGTGATACCGGTCGGTAGTTGCTGATGTCAAAGGGATCCAGAGTGGATTTCTTCAGGATGGGAATAACTCTTGCTCTCTTGAATGAGGTTGGTACATGACCAGATGTTATGGAGCCATTGATGATAGTGGTGATGAAGGGGAGGAGGTCTTGAGAGATGGTCTGGAGCATTGTGGAAGGGATTGGATCCAATGGGCAGGTGGTAGGATTGCAGGACAAGATGATTTGCAGGATCTCTTCTGTTGTTAGTTTAGAAAACTGGAGAATCCTCTGTGTGTAGTGAAGGAGTAGGAGTAGAAGTGAATGTCTGGCAAATTTTTACATCTTCTCATCATAAAAGGTGGCAAAGTCTTCAGCAGTCAGGGAGGATGGAGCGGTGGGTCAAGTAGTGAAGAAAAGATGTTGGGAAGCTTGCGAGGATCTAATGCAGAGGATTCCAGCTTTTCTTTGTAGAAGGCAATCTTAGCAGAAGTCACTTCAGATGAAAATTTGGACAGGAGAGCACGGTAGGAGACAAGATCTGTGTCGAGTTGCGATTTCTTCCACTTCATCTCTGCTGTTCTTAATTCTCTCCGATTACTGTGTAACACATTCGATAGCCAAGGATCAGGGCAGGAAATCTTCCTGGGTTTAGAAGATAGAGGGCAGAAGGAGGTCCATGGATGAGGAAAGTGAGGAGAGGAAAGTGTCAGTGGCTAGCTCTATTGGTAGGGAGGAAAAGGAGTCAGGGGCAGGAAGGGAAGCTAAGGAGGAAGGGGGACATAGAGTGGAGGTTTCTATGAGTGGGAGAGAAGTATTGATGGTTGTTTTAGGCAGGATCGGGAGGGTGATGGTGAAGGATACCAAGAGATGATCGGAGATGTGGAGAGGGGTAGCACTGATGTCTGTAGTAGGAAAGGGGCAGCTGAAGACCAGGTCCAGGGTGTTTCCTCCTTTATGTGTAGGAGGACAGCTGTTGAAAGTTAAGGAAAAGGAATGCAGAAGAGGGAGAAGGCAAGAGGACTGAAGCTTGTCGGAGGGGAGGTTGAAGTCTCCGAGGACAGTAAGAGGGGCGCTGTCAGTAGGGAAAAGACTGAGGAGCATGTCCATTTCTTCAAGGACGGCCCCTAGGGGACCAGGAGGTCGGTAGATGACAACAATGAGAAGGTTGATTGGAGAGATAGCTGTAACTACATGGAATTCAAAGGATGAGATGTTGAGATGAGACAGGGAGAGCGGTGTGAAGCACCATCTCCGAGACAACAGCAAACCTGTACCACCACCCCTGCCAGCTTCTCGTGGAGTGTGCGAGAAAGCATAAGCAGAGGATAAGGCAGCTGGTGTAGCTGAGTTCTGTGGATTCATACAGAATGTTTTGCTTTCCATATGTGCTGCTTGTTTTACCAATGAATGCGTGTGTGTGTGTGTGTATTGAAGGATTGGAGCGTCTGCTGGTGTTGCTAGGAGAGAAACCGTCTTCCTCCAGTCCATCAGAGGGCGCTGCGTGCGAGCGCGTTCAGCAGAAAGCTGCAGTAACTCTCGCACGGTTAAGCCGAGATCCCGACGTCGCTCAGGCTGCCATCGAGCTGCGAGGTACAGCGAGAAAAACCAAAACAAAAATATAAACAAAATTACAGACACATCACATCACACCCCTTACACACCGAAGGAGA
>NC_069716.1:30294215-30389215 GCF_027358585.1 Pangasianodon hypophthalmus
ATATTGTGATTCAAAAGTGTTTTCTTCTCCTCCTCTAGGGAAATTTCAGCACTAATGACTCTCATTTATCAACAGATTCTGTGCATGTCACATGTTCCCTGTCTCAGCATTCTCTGTGCTTCTCAGCATACATTACGGTTTCTGATCTAATCCTGTTTCCACCCTGTCATTGATTTGTTGTCCTATTGTGTTCACCTGTTCTGTGTTTATTCCTTGACTAGTTTGCCTGTTTAAGGCCGGTTGTATCACAGTATCTTTGTGAAGTCTTATCGTGTGTTTTTCTAACTTTAAGTCCAACCTTCACTTCTTATTTCCTTGTTTGTTCAGTTTTTTGGCTCTTGTATTTGTCTCTTGAAAATCGATTATCCCAGTTTGACATTTCCTGCCTGTATTTTGAGTACTGCACATGAAGAGGTAATTTCACCTTCATCTGAGTTGTAGATGATATTTTTGGTCAGCAGGTCATTGTGACACAGCACTATCGGAGACTCCACTCTGTTTAAATGTCTCTTCAGCTCCTCCGTCTCATTGATTAACACCTCCATGCTGGGAATGTCCAACTGTGAACTGAACATCATCAAGAGCTGACGTTATACATGTAAAAGGACTTATATCACTTCTTCTGAAATCCATCAGAATCTGACGCACAGAAATGTGTAGAGCCAATCGGAATGCAAACTATGACGCTTGTGACTAGAAAAGTGTGCAAAAGATATGAGACACTTCATGAGCCATGGGTGGAGCCTCTGAAGCTGAGACTAAAGCTGGAGATATACATCAGACAAAAAAGACATTCTGACACAACAAAATGTCTTTTGTATGTTTGCTAGCAGTTGTGTAAGTAGCATCACAAACACGTTCAAGAGAAACACAGAAATATCACACCCTTCTCTGTCTCTTATCAGTTTTTACTTTAGAAAAGAAATCAGCTGCAGAACCAACATCTCTCTCTCTCTTCCCCATCAGCATTGCAGTTTGACGTGGTGGTCATGCATGCTTTATAAACAGCCTAAAACAAACCCAGTGCTCAAAATCTGCTCCTTCCAAACCCCATACACTGCATTATAAAGTCTAACAGCATGCTACTGTGGCACAATGCACTGAAATATTTATAACCAACATCATGCAGTAAAATACACTTTCTAAACTCTGCTCACTCAAAGCTTCTTCAAACTTTACTTCCTTTAAAGAAAACGGCTAAAGACCAGGAAAGTTACAAGTTAATTAGTGTTTATATGTCATTATCATACAGTTTAGAGTTTAAGTCTCTTCCTGTCTGAGAAATTCCATCTGTGTGTAGATTATTTGATTTCTTACCCTTGCCGTAGCACATCATCATTTTCTGCATCGCAGTTCTGCAGTAATTTCAGGTAATTAGCCAACTTTGACCACAGCACAGGTTCCACAGACGAGCTGCACTTCGGCTTTATCGAGTGGATTTTCCCCATTTCTACTGCCACCAGTCTGAAACATTAACACAGGTGTCAGACATAAAACATGTTTAATCAAAATTTACAAATATTCTTTTATTATGACTCTTAATTTCATATAATTTATCACATTATTACTTTCTAATAATTATTACTTTTAATTTAGGACAGGACAGCAAGCAGTGTCAGAGGATCTAAGCGTATGTGATCTAAACCAGGAAAGGACAGTACCAGTAAGGCCAACCTTTTTTTCAAGTCAAACATTTTTTGTGTTTTCAACCTTTTTCGTGTAGAATTATGTTTCGTGTAGACACAGTGTGTCGAAAACAGCAGTGAGGTAAATATTTTCTATTTTGTCGTTAAAAAGGTCAGCAGAGCTCTGAAGAATGTGTCAGAGGAAAACTGTCAGAGGGTCGTTTGTTGATGGTTGTGAAAAGAGCTCTAGGGCTGTTCTGACCACTGCTGATGACAGTGCAGTAGTAGTCCATCTTTGCTTTCTGAAGTGCTTCTTTGTGACATGATCTCTGTAGACAAGTTCACTGTCAGACGTATCCTCCTGCTGAGGCTTTCCAGCTGGCTACCTGCTGCTTTCATACAGCGGAGCTCAGGAGTGAACCAGGGAGAAGGATGAGTAAACTGCTCAAGCTTATTATTCAGTGCTGAAGAACACGTGTTTTACATGTTTCTGAAAGTGATATTGTGGTGTTTTAGGTATTTGTGTGCTAGAGTGGAAATAGGAAATAGTAAGAAAATCATTAGGCTGTTTCCAGGTTTCAGTCAGATACATAAAATTAATATTGTGATCCAAATTATAACTTATTAGTCACTGAGTGGATGTTTAACAAGACAAACTTGCTGTTTGCAGAGTTAGGCAGATATGGCATGTATTGATGCGACCAGAGTCTGCTTTTGGCAGTTGTCTTAATAAACTATAATCCACACCATGCTGTAGACACAAAGATGATGATCCAGCTTCCAAATGCAGGGAATTCTACCTGTTTCTGATATGTAGGTGATGTGTTTGTAGTGAGAGCCATGGAGCAAATAGTGCTTGAGGCATGCTATTCCCAGAACTGTGAAAAGTTTGTAAACATCCGATGAACGCTGCACTTTGCAGTTCAGATGGAGAAGTTAAGCAGCAGTGAAGAATGTGGCCATAACGCCACAGGAATACACCAGAAACCAAAAGTTTTGATCCAGAACTTGCTGCTTTATCCAGTCACTTTCCAGCAAGATACAAAGGTAAGAGGCAGATAGACTGAGTAACCTGAAATGCCCATTTACAGACTCAACCAGATGGATACTCTACCTACCTCGATGACACCATGAGTAGCATTCGACACTAAAAAGAGTTAGAACCCACTTACCTAAGACAGAACAATGCCACAGCAACACGACAAGGAATGTTCACCCACATCATACACGTTTAACTAAACTCACTGAAGACTGAAAACTAGCCATTTATTTAGTATTTGTATGTTTTGGTAGCCTTAAAATCTTCCTGAAATGGAAAATAATGCTAATGCCTAAGAAAATCTGTTGCAAATTTTAAAAGATGCTCTGTAATTTGGTTAAATATTAACAGCAAAATATTAAATATTATTAATGTTTGTTCGTAATGTGTTCATAGCTCAAGAGTGTTTCTAATCAGCACAAAGATTCTACTCATTAACTCCAAATGTTCGGTAACACGAGTGACATCAGATAAAGATTAACGCTAAAATTCCTTTATGCTGCGTAACCTTTTACACACACACACACACACACACACACCTACCTGTAGACAGAAGGCTGTCGGAGCAGAACATCGTCCAGCGCAACGCCCTTCAGGAACTCATAGCAGATGCCGTTGTGGAAGCTGCAGTAGAGTCTTGGGCCGCAGCCATGTGAGTGCAACAACCTCAACGTCTCCACCTCTTTCTTACGGTCAATAAAAAGCTCAGTCATTCGTCCGTACACTCGCACCAACACCACGGCTGAGTCCGAGCTCACCGAGCAGCCCAGAAGCTGATTTGTGATGCCCTCTGTAAACATCTGCTTACACACACGATTACACACACCATCACACATTATTACACACACCATAACACACCATTACACACCATTACACATCATTCACCCTTAAACCATCACGCACCATCACACCCACCATTAAACCATCACACACCATTACAAGCACCACACACCATCATACACCATTACATGCCATCACTCACCATTAAACCATCACCCAACATTGCACACACCTTTACAAACGACACACCATCAAACACTGTCACACTCCATTACACACCATTAAACCATCGGACACCATTAAACACACTTTTACCCACCACACACCATCACACACCATTACCTACCATCACACACCTGCACAATTTATCTGATATTAGACCTTGTCGTGGTGAAGGGGTTTACATATCAGGGCTGTCTCACTGGGTGCTTAACGCTCCCAGTAGAGCCATTCTTGGTGAACAGATCTGAGCGTCAATGTGATCCTAAACACCCTCATGTAAGGCACAAAAAAGACTAAGTGTACCCTGCCTGGATTAGGATTAGTAGGATCCTCCCCTGGAGCCAGCCAGGGGGTGTTATCTGCAGGTGAAATGCTCGGTGACCGGTTCACCCATGTAATCCCGGTCAGAATCAGGCTTAAATGGTGACTTGGAGGCCTGTTGTGGACTCAGCACCTGCAAGATGAAGTTAGGGGGTCAGGTGCAATACCAGTCAGGCAGCAGACATGTGATGGACAGACTTAGACATACTATGCCCTTGTAATGGATACTGATTTTGGGACTATGGACTGTCATTTCACTGGCAGGGAAAGAGCCTGACTTAGTATGTGAGATTGAAAGGTCTGGATTAGATATAGTCGGCCTTACAGCCACACACAGTAAGGGCTCTGGTACCAGACTTCTTGATCTGGATTGGTTAGTCTCTTCCTGCTCTAGAGTTCCCATAGGAGCCTTAGGCAGGTGTTGGAATACTCACAGCTGGAATTTTTCCTAATTGTGGACAGAAGGATATCAGTGCCCCTCATATTTAACTCTAGGATGTGCTGGTTGACAACAGAGTTGAGGGAAGTTGTCAAGCTGAAGAAGGAGACCTTCCAAGTAATGCTTATTAAGGGCTCTCTTGATTCTTTGAGAGGTATAGGAGAGTTGGGGGAGCTGTAGCAAAAGCTGTTCCAGAAGTGAAAATTTTGGTCATGGGAGGAGTTTGGGGAGGCCCCAAAGATGTTCTGGCAATCTGGTCAATGCCTCAGTAAGGGGAGATGGGACCATACAAAAGCTCTGCAGAGAAGTGTTGACCTAGGAAGAGGAACTCTTTAACATAGTGGCTGTTCAGGAGGCAGTGCCTGAAATCTCTGTTGTTTTGGAGTCCATCTCTATGGGTGAGGTTATGGTGGTCAGAAAACCTTATAAGAAGAGATGAGATTATGGCAGAGATGTTAAAGGCACCGGGCAAGGTTGGAGTCGTGTGGTTAACACTACTCCTCAATGTTGCATGGAGATCTGGGGTAGTGCCCTTGGACTCAAAGACTGGGATGGTGGTCCCCCCTTTTTTTAAACTGGGAGTTCCAATTACAGGGGAATCACACTCATAGGAAAAGGCTTTGCCAGGATTCTGGAGAGGAGACCCCATTGAATATTTGAACCTAGGATTCAGGAGGAACATTGTGGGTTCCACCCAGCATGTGGAACAATGGACCAGCTCTTTATTCTTGCACAGCTTTGTGAGGGGTCATGGGAGTACGCTAATCATATCTACATGTGTTTTGTGGATTTGGAAAAGGCCCCCACATTTTTTGTGTGAGGTACTGCAGGATTATGCACAAGCAGACAACTAATCAACCTGCCAGCCAATCAGAAAAAGTATTTTCTGTGGTCAGCTTTAAACCACAACTAGAATGATAAATAACAATTTACCATGATAAACAATTATTGTTAGATTTGTACTGTTTACTGTTAGTTAGCTAGTGAATGTTAATTGTTTCCTTTCCTTTAAAGGCATATCAGATATTTTGCTTTGCTTCTTCACAGTCATCCACTTTAACATGTAGTTTGATTCCATTTTAGGCCCAACGGTATTAAAAGGTCTGTGTGTGTAAAAATAAAAATTGTACAAGCTGAGTTACTAACTCCACAAAAGGATTGTGCCTTTCTCCTGAGCAAAATAAAACACCTGTACTGTAGCTAGCTAGCTAGCTTTAGAAGTACAGGGAACATCACAAGCAAGATGAGTTGCTTGCAACTGCGAGGTTCATGCAAGATGAATAATAATGCACATGCTCTTTTAAGATTTTAACATCAACTTCTTTCTTACATGGTGTAGTCATATTCAGGTCACTTATTGCTTTTGATTTTGTCCAGCTTTTGGATTCTCCACCTCACTCAGTTATTTGCATTATAAATAAATAAACAATAAATAAACTTACTGAGTTTAAATCTAAATAGGTATCATACAGAACATTCATACTCAGCATTGTGCTAACTTGCTAGCTAACCTTTAGCTGGATATCCTCAGCTCTCCACTGTGGTCTCAGGGTTTTGAGCAGCTCGATGATGCCGGTGTGAGGCGAAAGCTCGTCCAAACACACCTCAAGATGCAAAGGTTCATCTGTCTGGTCATTTGAGAGAAGATCCATTCCTCCTTCTGTTCAGTCAGAAAGTGTTTACTGGAAAGTGTTTTGTCACTGAGATCTTCAGGTGGACATATACCATGTCCTTGATCTCTAAGCCTCTAAACATATAAGAAGTGACTCAGCAGGACTGGGACAGGGGGTGTTTGTCAAAGTGCAATGTCCGTTTGGGCATCTTGGGACTTGTTTGTGGGAGTTATATATTAACTCTGAGTTGAGAAAAAGGTAAAATATTCATTCAGGACAGACAATTTTATCCACAGCCTGGATCCAAAGCCCTAACTGAACACACAGATGCGCTGAATAATAATAATAATAATAATAATAATAATAATAATAATAACAACAACAATTATAATAATAATAATAATAATGTGCAAATAGCACCCCCCCAGTGGATCTCTGGTTCTTGCCAAGGAACATAGAACCATAAAGAGACATGAACATACTTTCATGTTTTGTGATGATAGCTCAGTGCTATTTCTTCAAAATGCCAGTTGAAAGCAGATCGATGCACCAAATTTCAGCTTAATTAGCCTTAAGCTAATTAAACAGCTATTTAGACTTAAACTCTGCCCCTATGTATGGCCACGCCCCAACCTTTGCAGATGTCCTCAGAACCTTGTACTGAACAAATATTTCCAGTTTGGTTCAAATCCATATGAACGATTATGAATTACAGCTATTCGTGTAAAGCAGCTCCGCCTCCTTAGAATTGAGTGACGTGTGGTGGCCATATTGTTTATAAATATCAACATGTTTTTAATAATTATTTTAGTTACTAGTGGGTCACTACCTGAACCTACTTTTCAAGTTTCATGATGAGAGCTCAGTGTTAACTCTCTCAAATGCCTGATCAAAGCTGATTGGCTGATGGCGGCCATATTTTTTAATTAATTAGGTCACCATCAAAAAACCACTTACAGATTAGCATATAGCTGAACCACAACAAATTTCAGATTGATCTGACTCGCCATGTTTAGTAATGAAAAGTACCAGATTTCATAATGAACGATACAGCGCATATAAAAAGTTTACACACCTCTGTTAAAATGGCAGGTTTTTGTGATGAAAAAAATTAAACTAAGATAAATCATGTCAGAACTTTTTCCACTCTAAATGTGAAATTACAACGTATAAAAATTAAGTAAAAAATAAACAGAACCATTTTAGGGAGAAATAGAAAAAAGTTACAAGAGCCTGGTTGCATAAGTATACACACCCTTTTATAATTGGGGTGTGGCTGTGTTCAGAATGAACCAATCACATTCAAGCTCATGTTCAAGAGTAATTATCATACAGCTGTCATCAATGAATTTATTCTGATTAACCCTGAATAAAGTCCAGCTGTCTCTGTAGGAGTTTCTTCACATCTTTTTGGTGAAGACTGCTGAAACCATGTTCCTCAAAGAGCTTACAAAGCATGTACAGGATCTCACAGGTATCGATCAGGAGAAGGGTACAAAAAATTTCCAAAACATTAGATGTAACAATTCAATTCAATTTGTATAACACTTTTAACAATGTACATTGTCACAAAGCAGCTTTACAGAAATAAATACATTCAGGATATAAATTTTAATTTTATAAATTTATCCATAAAGAGCGAGTCAGTGGTGATGGTGGTGAGGAAAAACTCCTGAGACAACATGAGGAAGAAACCTTGAGAGGAACCAGACTCAAAAGGGAAACCATCCTCATCTCAGTGACACCGGATAGTGCGATTATAAATCATTCCCTTCTATAACTGTGTACTACATGGACAAATAGTGCAGTTGTGCAATCATGAAAATTCATTATAGTTTACACGTGAAGACTATTTTGTTGAAGTTATGAACTGTTCACTGATGGAGACTTGAGTGCAAAACTGTTCATGGGAATTGCAGTCCTAAAGCTATCATAGCAAGTCCAAAGCCATCTTCATGGCAGGTCCGGAGAGCTGAAGGGGTCAGGATCACTGGCATCTCAGGAATATCATGTGTAGCTTGACAGACAGAGAGAGAGAGAGAGAGAGAGATGGAGATGGAGATGGAGAGAGAGGGAGAGATTGTTAGGTAAGCTTTTTGTCCTGTAATGGTTAAGGACAATGTACTTTGCGTGCAGAGTGCAATCAGGGACTCCGGCAAGACTAGCTATGACAGCATAACTAAAAGGGAGAGCCAGAAGCTAACACAGACATGAGGGAGTCCTGGGACATAAAGCAGCAGCCACTCCACCGTCGACAAACCTGAGTGAACGTGTGAGAGTGGGGGGGCGACAGCATCCAAACATCCCAGTTCACCACAACACTCTATGCCTGTGAAACCCTCCAGACCTGCTCCTGTACCTAAGAAAACTATTCACTAAAGGCTTGACTAAACAAATATGTTTTCAGCCGAGACTTAAACACTGAGACTGTGTCTGAGTCCCGAACACTATTTTTTTCATGTACCATGGAACATGTCTCCTGAGTAATCATTTATCTTGCTCATTAAAAACACTCTCTAATGGGAACGGGTTTGTAGTTTATATTAAGCCAGTGCTTTAGGTGTGGAAATCTTAGTTTGTCTCTATTTTATTATGAAATCTGTTGAGTTAATAATCTGTGTTTTTTATTATTTATATAAAAAAAACTGAAGTGTGAAATGTGAGATATTAAGATATAAATATGGAAATACACTCATTATCTTAATCATTATAATTGTTAGGTTTTATTGCCATCTAGTGTTCATGTGCAACAGCAGCTTTAGGAATTATTTTCACTTTATTTTTCTGTAATTAATTTCTGTAGACAATGGCATGTTTTATCTAATGCACCAATATTAACACACACACACACACACACTCCTACAGTTTACTCATAAATACTGTATATTCCTGAGATTATATTACATATAATAGTGAATTATAAAGATAACGTTCTGGTGTGAGCTAAATAAAGTAGGATGTGTTGAAGGTGTTAAAGGTTTTCAGGAATCTTTCATCTCTCAGGTGTGGAGCTTTAACACTGCACTGGGTGGCGCTTCCTCTCACTGACTGAACACATCCACCCTCGTACTAAACCTTTCACTGTGTGTGTGTGTGTGAGTGATGGGGTGGTGTGATGAAGTGGAGTTAAAAAAAAAAAAAATATATATATATATATATATATATATATATATATATATATATATATATATATATATATATATATATACACTATATTGCCAAAAGTTTTGGGACACCACTACAAATCATTGAATTCGGGTCTTCCAATCACTTCCATGGCCACAGGTGTATAAAATCAAGTACGTAGGCATGCAGACTGCTTCTACAAACATTTGTGAAAGAATGGGCCGCTCTCAGGAGCTCTGTGAATTCAAGCATGGTAGCGTGATAGGTTGCCACCTGTGAAACAAATCCATTAGTGAAATTTCCTCGCTACTAAATATTCCACGGTCAGCTGTTAGTGGTATTATAACAAAGCAGAAGCAATTGGGAACAACAGCAACTCGGCCACGAAGTGGTCGGCCACGTAAAATCACAGAGCGGGGTCAGCGCATGCTGAGGCGCGCAGTGCGCAGAACTCAATAGCTACAGACCTCCAAACTTCGTGTGGCCTTCAGATTAGCTGAAGAACAGTGCGTAGAGAGCTTCATGGAATGGGTTTCCATGGCCGAGCAGCTGCATCCAAGCCTTACATCACCAAGTGCAATGCAAAGCGTCGGATGCAGTGGTGTAAAGCGCCTCCACTGGACTCTAGAGCAGCGGAGACGTGTTCTCTGGAGTGATGAATCACGCTTCTCTGTCTGGTGATCCGATGGACGAGTCTGGGTTTGGAGGTTGCCAGGAGAACGGTACTTGCCTGACTGCATGGTGCCGAGTGTAAAGTTTGGTGGAGGAGGAATTATGGTGTGGGGTTGTTTTTCAGGGGTTGGGCTTGGCCCATTAGTTCCAGTGAAAGAAACTCTTAATGCTTCAGCATACCAAGACATTTTGGACAATTTCATGCTCCCAACTTTGTGGAAACAGTTTGGGGATGGTCCCTTCCTGTTCCAACTTGACTGCGCACCAGTGCACAAAGCAAGGTCCATGAAGACATGGATGAATGAGTTTGATGTGGAGGAACTTGACTGGCCTGCACAGAGTCCTGACCTGAACCTGATATAACACTTTCGGGATGAATTAGAGCGGAGACTGCGAGCCAGGCCTTCTCGACCAACATCAGTGCCTGACCTCACAAATGCACTTCTAGAAGAATGGTCAAGAATTCCATAAACACACTCCTAAACCTTGTGGAAAGCTTCCCAGAAGAGTTGAAGCTGTTATAGCTGCAAAGGGACAACTCCATATTAAACCCTACGGATTAAGAATGGAATGTCATTAAAGTTCATGTGCATGTAAAGGCAGACGTCCCAAAACTTTTGCCAATATAGTATATATATATATATATATATATGTATATAAGAACTATACATATTTAATAATTATCCATTTATAGTTACACGTAATGTTGTGGAGCTTCTGCAAAAAAAAGTTTGCTCCTTTTCTCATTCTGAAAGACTGAAAACTCAGAAGTAATTCTGTACTTCAGAAATGGAATGATTTTATTTTCTAAATCCTGTGAATGAGTTAGAGTTAGGAAATATTTCATCTTCACCACGAGATAAAACTGACTAATGTGGGTAAAACGTCAGAAAGCTGCAGGGTTTCCAGATTCACTATTTTTCTGCAGAATTGAGTATCATTAATCTTTCTGCAGCAGGTGTCTGTGTGTCTGTGTGTTGGGGCTTTATTTACATTTAATCCTTAATTTAAACATGTAGCTGAAATCTGATGCGATTTACACATTTCTGGATTCTTTAATGTATATTTTTTTGTAATTAAATTTTTTTTTTATTTTGTACAAGGGGTGTAACAATATCACAATACAGTTCAAGGCCTAAATTTATTAACTTACAACACAAGTCAAGACCAAAGGCTCTGAAAACCCCCCCATATTTATTGTTTAATTAGCATTAAGAGTGTTGATGTAGTAATGAACCCTGGTTTGTTTATTCATTAATGATTAACACACTGGGAGGCTCCAGTTACGACGTCCAACTGCACAGACACACAGCTTTTGAGCTCAGATGAATTTAATATATTTTATCCCATTCATTAACATGACCACACATTAGACACATGAAAGGCCAGGTGAAAAATAAAAATTTAATAAAAAGCAGAATTTGCTCACAAAGTCTCTGATGCTAGCATGGAGCAGACATTAATACAAGGTAGTGAAGATGAGAATCTCTTTGCTATCCAAGCATTAAGAAGGGACTTTTCCACACAATTCCATGAGTGAATTACTTCAAATCAAGAAAGAAAATAAACAATTGGTGAATTCTCAGAAAGCGTCACTACAGTGGAATCCCACATTAGTGCAGTGGAAGACCGTATCACATCAACGGTGAGTGATGCTTCAGCCACTCAGGGCAAAATCATGGTTCGATGGTCAAAGCAGATCAAACCTGAGACTAGTCAGACTGCACAAAGGATCCGAGCACAGAGACACACTGTCGTTTCTCAGGAAGTGGCTTCCTGACGCTCTTGCATTGGGAATGGATCCAGTTATCACTGAGTTATCATTGAGTCAAAACTCAGAGCACTGGACCAGGTGATGAAGGCTGCAAGAAGGAAGGGTTTTATAGTCGTGTTTTAAAGTTCATTAGCTCCTGTCAGAGCTCGGATTATTACGGATAAGGAGGAGTGTTTTCCCGTGTGTGCAGTGGGAATTGGATCAGACCGAGACGAGCCAAACACACCCGACAGGAAACACTTTATTACACCTCCGATGGTGAAGGTCAAAGGTCATGGCTTGCTCTAAAATCATACAGATGGATTTACTCTGATGCTGCAAATTACACCTTATTCACTACATCATGCACTATGTAGTACACACACACACACACACACACACACACACGCACACAGAGCCTCAGTGTTCACTGAGTTTCAGGGCTGCACACACTCTATCTGTAATGACCTCCTGCACGTAGGGTTACACCACACACCTTCCTGTGCTGGGTGTGTTTTCCTCTGTGTGTGTGTGTGTGTGTGTGTGTGTGTGTGTGTCTGTGTTCACCACTGCACTCCAATGCACCTCAGTGACACACACACACCTGACTGCAAATGTTTGCACACTTATTTTGAAATAATTTGACACATTGTATTTTTTATCTGTTTATAGTTACATTTAATGTAACTATAACCCTAACCCTAAGTTAGTTCCTGTTGTCACTTATGTTATAGCAACTATCATCAGTCATTCGCTCACCAGTCTCTCTTTATTCTCTTTCTTCAAGTTAATAAGAGAAAAAATCACAGCTACTCGAGAAACCGCAAAGAAGCGTAAACTCCTCTGTCCTGAAGATGTTGGAAAACTTAAAGTTACGGCTTTACCTCTGACTGTTACAAAGCGCTGACACTGGAGACTCCTTCCATACATGTTACATAAACACATATATGTTTTTGTGGAGCGTCTGCTGTACTCGTCACTGTGAATGAGCTGTTACTATAGAAACGATAACAAATTATTAAAAGCATATTAATATAAACATGTGATTTGCAGGTGAAGTTGAACATGTGATGGATTTTACTCATTACACACATAAACAAAAATAAATTCATTAGACCAGGTCAGAGGGCAGTGAGCAAGACACAGCAGAACAGGAGTGTATTTCCTGTCCCCATAAGCTCCTCCCATTCCAGTCTTCCTCTCTCAGTGCAGAACACAACACACACACACACACACACACACACAGAATTAAATTTTTTGTACTGTTTTATTCTCAATGCTCACAGAATCTGAGTTCATTGCCAATGTTTCATCTTTTTGATTGTTACTGAATGTACATATTTTTATTTATTTATATCTGTTGTTATTTTTTTGAAATGTTCTCAAAATCTGAATCCAAACTTTGGCGATACAAATGTTAATATTTATCATGTCAATGAAGCCACTTTTAAAATTGAATTTGAGAAACTGAGAGAGACAAAGAGTAAGAGAAAGCTCTACCGCCTGCTAAAGCCTTCACTATTCCAGGTATCAACAAATAGCCTGCACCTTTTGATCTGAGTAGGCGTGGCGGATCATAAAAGACCAAAAGTTCATTCAGGTACTGTGGCGCGAGACCATTTAGTGCTTTATAGGTCAATAGTAGTATTTTATAATCAGTGTGAAATGTGACTGGGAGCCAATGCAGTGTGGATAAGATAGGGGTGATGTGGTCATATCTTCTGGTTCCAGTAAGGACTCTCGCTGCTGCATTCTGGACTAACTGGAGCTTGTTTATGGTCCTACTGTCACCTCTGGCTTATATATAAAGGGATAAATTTAAATTTAAATTTTATATCAGGACTTCTGTAATGCTGTGTTGTGACGGTGTCCACAGTGTTTTTACAAATAAAATTGAATTGAATTGAACTATTGAGCTTAAGTTGGGAGAATTCACCCCAGAGGGGATGCCAGTAAATTGCAGGTCACCATGACCATACACATTAACACACACATTCGTGTGATTTAGACAATTCAAGTATTGCATGTTTTTCTGAGGAAACCGGAAAACCCGTAGGAAACCCACAGGGACAAAAACTCTTCTTCTCTCCTTTAATTGAACATAATTAAAAATTATCCACCTTCTTTACACACTATCAGTAGTTAACACATCTGTAATCTGTGTGTGTGTGTGTGTGTGTGTAAGGATACACAGCAGTAGAATAGTAGGAAGCACTGCTCTCTGACTTCTTTCCTCCTCACAATGCTTTTCCTCCTTCATTTGTCCGCTGAGCTGCGAACATGGACACACACTTACCCACGCTCTTCTTATTAATGCTGCTGAACTTCTCCACATACAGTGAGTATTAAACACTCCTTTATTTATCATCATACACATTTACTCTCTTACTGTGTGTGTATCTGACATTAAACCCTTTCAGAACTCATGGTAATCCACTCAGGAGGTCTGAGACTCCCAGTCATATGTACGTGTGAAACGTGTGTGTGTTTGTTCAGGTGTGAAGTTCATTACAAATAATTTCAAAGTTGATTAGCAGAGCAACAGTTATGGATAAATGAAAAACATTCTTCACTTGAGTAAAAGTTTTATTTGTGTTTCAGAAAATTTATTCAAACAGTTTTACAGAGTTATTCATGAAGAATTTATTCAGATTGTAAATTAAGTGATAAATGTAAATAACTAAAAGCAGGTTAAGAACGAAAATAGTGCCTAAGCTGAAACAAATAACAGAAATTTTTGCAACATTGCAATAAAAGTAAAAATGTTACTTTAATACAAGTGAATTTTAAAGAATATATCTAAGTGCTGAAACACTCAAATTTGTTTAATAAGCAAAATTAATCTGAAATATGATAAACACCTTTACAGGATGTGTGTAGTGTTAAAACTGAGCATGTTTACTGCACATCTGTCCAAAAACACACAAATATTAACACACATTTATTTCACTCTGTTATAGAGAATATGCTTTTCTTTAACTTTTATAAATTGTACATTAGATATGTGTTACATTTACTCAGTAATGATTTGTTGTCTGAGTTTCACATTTGTTGGTTGTTCATTAGCTCAGTGAGTCTGATAGAGATTATTAAAAAGGTAATCGCATTCAGTATATTGTAGAAGTTTTCTTTATACTTTCCCTAAACTTGTAAATAATTGATGTATTAATAACAAACATTTTAAATCTCTCGTTCATATTTATACATTAGTAATACAAAGGTTTGATTAGCACATAATCTTTACACACTGCAGTTTTTTCACTGAGCTCCATTTTCTGAAACTAACATCATTTTCAATGATTTTTTATAACTGTGTTTAATTTTTGATTGCTTGTGTATCTCTCTGCTCCTGAATTAACACTTTATTAGTCCCTATCACTGATAAAAAATAAATGTTATACAGGTATATTTTTGTTCCTCAAACTTATGAGAGGAATCATTCAAGTAAAATCACGCACAGTGTTAAACGATAAACGTTAGTGTTAAACGTTCACTACATTCACGTCAGCAGGTGAAAAATAGAAGCCAAAGTGTGCTGAAGACGTGAGGTCGAGGAGTCGCACCACAGGGATTAGAGACCTGAAATCTTTGTTTTAGTGTCTTTATTATTCTGAATAATTTCACAGTTCAGTGTGTAGTCTGTATGTAAGTATGTGTTAGACACATGTAAAAATGTGTTATTTATGTGTAAATACATGTTATATACATGTGTTAGAAAAAAGACAAATAGTTTCTCATATTTTTTGAGAGGAAATTGTGATGGTGCGATGGTGAAATTTTGCAAAATGCTTATTTTATATACAATCAGTATTGCTCATTTTTATGAAGGGTGCCAATAATTCTGGCAGATGCTGTATATGTGATCATGGTGTTAATTTAATGATTTACACCCATTAAGCAGGTGTCTACTTTCAGCAACGTACTGATGAGGTTATTCACTGTGGTACATTAACTGTGTGTTAATGTAGCCAGGATGTAATGTGGCCAGGTGTGTTAATGTGGCCAGGTGTGTTAATGTGGCCAGTTGTGTTAATGTGGCCAGGTGTGTTAATGTGGCCAGTTGTGTAATGTGGACAGTTGTGTAATGTGGCCAGGATGTAATGTGGCCAGGTGTGTAATGTGGCCAGGTGTGTTAATGTGGCCAGTTGTGTTAATGTGGCCAGGTGTGTTAATGTGGCCAGTTGTGTAATGTGGCCAGTTGTGTTAATGTGGCCAGGTGTGTTAATGTGGCCAGTGTGTTAATGTGGTCAGTTGTATTAATGTGGTCAGTTGTGTTAATGTGGTCAGTTGTGTAATGTGGTCAGTTGTGTTAATGTGGCCAGGTGTGTTAATGTGGCCAGGTGTGTTAATGTGGTCAGTTGTGTAATGTGGTCAGGTGTGTTAATGTGGCCAGGTGTGTTAATGTGGTCAGTTGTGTTAATGTGGTCAGTTGTGTAATGTGGCCAGTTGTGTAATGTGGACAGTTGTGTAATGTGGCCAGGATGTAATGTGGCCAGGTGTGTAATGTGGTCAGGTGTGTTAATGTGGTCAGTTGTATTAATGTGGTCAGTTGTGTTAATGTGGTCAGTTGTGTAATGTGGCCAGGTGTGTTAATGTGGTCAGTTGTATTAATGTGGCCAGGTGTGTTAATGTGGTCAGGTGTGTTAATGTGGTCAGTTGTGTAATGTGGCCAGTTGTGTTAATGTGGCCAGTTGTGTAATGTGGTCAGTTGTGTTAATGTGGTCAGTTGTGTAATGTGGTCAGGTGTGTTAATGTGGCCAGGTGTGTTAATGTGGTCAGTTGTGTTAATGTGGTCAGTTGTGTAATGTGGCCAGGTGTGTTAATGTGGTCAGGTGTGTAATGTGGTCAGGTGTGTAATGTGGTCAGTTGTGTAATGTGGTCAGGTGTGTTAATGTGGTCAGTTGTGTAATGTGGTCAGGTGTGTTAATGTGGCCAGGTGTGTTAATGTGGTCAGTTGTGTAATGTGGCCAGGTGTGTTAATGTGGCCAGTTGTGTAATGTGGCCAGGTGTGTTAATGTGGTCAGTTGTGTAATGTGGTCAGGTGTGTTAATGTGGCCAGTTGTGTTAATGTGGCCAGTTGTGTAATGTGGTCAGGTGTGTTAATGTGGACAGTTGTGTAATGTGGTCAGGTGTGTTAATGTGGTCAGGTGTGTAATGTGGTCAGTTGTGTAATGTGGTCAGGTGTGTTAATGTGGCCAGTGTGTTAATGTGGTCAGTTGTGTAATGTGGTCAGGTGTGTTAATGTGGTCAGTTGTGTAATGTGGTCAGGTGTGTTAATGTGGTCAGGATGTAATGTGGTCAGTTGTGTAATGTGGTCAGGTGTGTTAATGTGGCCAGTTGTGTAATGTGGCCAGTTGTGTTAATGTGGCTGGGTGTGTTAATGTGGCCAGGTGTGTTAATGTGGCTGGGTGTGTTAATGTGGTCGGGTGTGTTAATGTGGCCAGGTGTGTTAATGTGGTCGGGTGTGTTAATGTGGCCAGGTGTGTTAATGTGGTCAGTTGTGTAATGTGGCCAGTTGTGTTAATGTGGTCGGGTGTGTTAATGTGGCCAGGTGTGTTAATGTGGTCAGTTGTGTAATGTGGCCAGTTGTGTTAATGTGGCTGGGTGTGTTAATGTGGTCAGTTGTGTTAATGTGGTCAGTTGTGTTAATGTGGTCAGGTGTGTTAATGTGGCTGGGTGTGTTAATGTGGCCAGGTGTGTTAATGTGGACAGTTGTGTAATGTGGTCAGTTGTGTAATGTGGCCAGTTGTGTTAATGTGGACAGTTGTGTAATGTGGCCAGTTGTGTTAATGTGGACAGGATGTAATGTGGTCAGGTGTGTTAATGTGGTCAGGATGTAATGTGGTCAGGATGTAATGTGGTCAGGTGTGTAATGTGGTCAGGTGTGTTAATGTGGTCAGGTGTGTTAATGTGGTCAGTTGTGTAATGTGGTCAGGTGTGTTAATGTGGTCAGTTGTGTAATGTGGTCAGGTGTGTTAATGTGGCCAGTTGTGTTAATGTGGCCAGTTGTGTAATGTGGTCAGGTGTGTTAATGTGGACAGTTGTGTAATGTGGTCAGGTGTGTAATGTGGCCAGGTGTGTTAATGTGGACAGTTGTGTAATGTGGCCAGGTGTGTTAATGTGGTCAGTTGTGTAATGTGGTCAGGTGTGTTAATGTGGCCAGTTGTGTTAATGTGGCCAGTTGTGTAATGTGGTCAGGTGTGTTAATGTGGACAGTTGTGTAATGTGGTCAGTTGTGTAATGTGGTCAGGTGTGTTAATGTGGTCAGTTGTGTAATGTGGTCAGGTGTGTTAATGTGGTCAGGATGTAATGTGGTCAGTTGTGTAATGTGGTCAGGTGTGTTAATGTGGTCAGTTGTGTAATGTGGTCAGTTGTGTAATGTGGTCAGGTGTGTTAATGTGTCCAGTGTGTTAATGTGGTCAGTTGTGTAATGTGGTCAGGTGTGTTAATGTGGTCAGTTGTGTAATGTGGTCAGGTGTGTTAATGTGGTCAGGATGTAATGTGGTCAGTTGTGTAATGTGGTCAGGTGTGTTAATGTGGCCAGTTGTGTAATGTGGCCAGTTGTGTTAATGTGGCCGGGTGTGTTAATGTGGTCGGGTGTGTTAATGTGGCCAGGTGTGTTAATGTGGACAGTTGTGTAATGTGGCCAGTTGTGTTAATGTGGACAGTTGTGTAATGTGGCCAGTTGTGTTAATGTGGACAGGATGTAATGTGGTCAGATGTGTTAATGTGGTCAGGATGTAATGTGGTCAGTTGTGTAATGTGGTCAGGTGTGTTAATGTGGCCAGTGTGTTAATGTGGTCAGTTGTGTAATGTGGTCAGTTGTGTAATGTGGACAGTTGTGTAATGTGGTCAGGTGTGTTAATGTGGTCAGTTGTGTAATGTGGTCAGTTGTGTAATGTGGTCAGTGTGTAATGTGGTCAGGTGTGTTAATGTGGACAGTTGTGTAATGTGGCCAGTGTGTTATGTGGTCAGGTGTGTTAATGTGGTCAGTTGTGTAATGTGGTCAGTTGTGTTAATGTGGTCAGTTGTGTAATGTGGTCAGGTGTGTTAATGTGGCCAGTGTGTTAATGTGGTCAGTTGTGTAATGTGGTCAGGTGTGTTAATGTGGTCAGTTGTGTAATGTGGCCAGTGTGTTATGTGGTCAGGTGTGTTAATGTGGACAGTTGTGTTAATGTGGCCAGTTGTGTTAATGTGGTCAGGATGTAATGTGGCCAGTGTGTTAATGTGGTCAGGTGTGTTAATGTGGACAGTTGTGTAATGTGGACAGTTGTGTAATGTGGCCAGTTGTGTTAATGTGGTCAGGATGTAATGTGGTCAGTTGTGTAATGTGGTCAGGTGTGTTAATGTGGCCAGTGTGTTAATGTGGCCAGTGTGTTATGTGGTCAGGTGTGTTAATGTGGACAGTTGTGTAATGTGGTCAGTTGTGTTAATGTGGCCAGGTGTGTTAATGTGGACAGTTGTGTAATGTGGTCAGTTGTGTTAATGTGGCCAGGTGTGTTAATGTGGCCAGTTGTGTAATGTGGCCAGTTGTGTTAATGTGGCCGGGTGTGTAATGTGGTCAGGTGTGTTAATGTGGCCAGGTGTGTTAATGTGGCCAGGTGTGTTAATGTGGCCAGTTGTGTAATGTGGACAGTTGTGTAATGTGGACAGTTGTGTTAATGTGGACAGTTGTGTAATGTGGCCAGTTGTGTTAATGTGGCCAGGTGTGTTAATGTGGACAGTTGTGTAATGTGGACAGGTGTGTAATGTGGTCAGTTGTGTTAATGTGGCCAGTTGTGTAATGTGGCCAGTTGTGTTAATGTGGTCAGGTGTGTTAATGTGGCCAGGTGTGTTAATGTGGACAGTTGTGTAATGTGGACAGGTGTGTAATGTGGTCAGTTGTGTTAATGTGGTCAGGTGTGTTAATGTGGCCATGTTGCCATTGCATGTGTATTTTGTATGTGTATTTTGTGTGTCTGTGTATTTTATGTGTGTGTGTTTTCTAGGCGGGTTCCTGATCAGACACACGAGTAAAGGTGTGTGTGTGACGGTTAAGGATGGAGTGGGTGTGGTTCTGAGGATCTGTGACGTGAAGAACCCATCTCAGGCCTGGACCTGGACTGTGGACAGGAAGCTGAAACACACTCACTCAGGTGTGTGTTTATGGGTGAACCCGAGCCTGGGCGTGCCCTCTCACGCCCGCCTGGTGAA
Organism: Pangasianodon hypophthalmus; assembly: GCF_027358585.1. Taxonomy (NCBI): domain Eukaryota; kingdom Metazoa; phylum Chordata; class Actinopteri; order Siluriformes; family Pangasiidae; genus Pangasianodon; species Pangasianodon hypophthalmus. The sequence continues at coordinate 30,313,999 of NC_069716.1, forward strand.
GACACGCCCCTGTAACTCCGCCCCTGCTTGGAAGTGTTACGATGAGTTCGGGACCTTCGGGCTGGAGCTGTTGCCTCTGTACCTGCAGAAACAGGGCGAGCGGGCCGTGGTCCGGTCTGAACCCAAACACTCCAACTGGACCCAGTACACGGAGCATAAAGTGGAGCTGACACACCTTTGCTCAAACACAGGTACAGCGTGTTCAGGTACAGAGAGAGAGCGAGAGACAGAGAGCGAGAGAGAGAGCGAGAGAGACAGACCGAGAGAGAGAGAGAGGGAGAGGGACAGAGCGAGAGTGAGAGCGAGAGAGAGAGAGAGAGAGAGAGAGAGAGAGTCAGGGAGATGCAGAATTCTGTAAAAATATCCTACAAGTACATCAGCACACAACACACAGTGCATGCTGGGCAGAATTAGGCAAATATCCACTAATTATAAAAATACAGAAATCAAATCAAATTCTGGAAACACCTCAAAGTCAGACCCCCAATCATATCATTCCGATCATATCATTCCAATCATATCATTCCAATCATATCATTCCAAAACCCTGCAATACCAAGAATCCATCAGGGAAAACAGTCCCCTCTCTCAGCTGGTCCCAAGCTTCAGCCCTGAAGGATCTCCAACACCTACTAACCCCCACCACACTGACGCTTTACACCTGAACAACAACGTCACACACATCACATCAGACCAAATTACAGTACAACTGAAACAACACCACATCAGCTACTGGGAACCCAAACACAACAACAGCAGAGTGAAATGCTGTTTGGCTTTAAACACACAGAACACCATGCAGACTCTCCGCACACACTGACAGGTAAAACCCTGAGGAGCACCTGGACCAGGTACAGACTCAGTGGACAAGCTAGCGCTAGAAACACGCAGACGCAGGAGAACATGGTCTCCACAGGAAGAAGGACTGTGTCTCCACTGCAACCAAAACACAACCGAGACAGAGCGCACGCACACACACACACACCCCTGAGACAGAGCGCACACGCACACACACACACACACACACCTGAGACAGAGCACGCACGCACACACACACACACACACACACACACACACACACACCTGAGATAGAGTGCACACACACACCAAACAACTGACGATCTCTCAGACAGTGAAAAACTCCCCTCCTGCTAGGAGAAGATAAAGACAGCTGTGTACCAGCCGCACAACACGTCTCTGCCTCGCCCTCGTGTCTCTTCTCACCGTTCTGATCGCTCTTCTTTATTATTATTGTTTTATATTTTCACTACCTTTATTAGTAAATTCACTTTTATTGTGTAATTTTTCTTATTTTATCCTTCTTTTTTCAATTATTCTGTATATAGTGCCTTTATATTGTCCATAATTTATGTACATTGTTTTTTATTTTGTTTTGTCATTTTATTTTATTTCACCTTTTTTTAATGTACCCTTCCTTTACACCTGCTTTTGCAAAACAAATGTACAATTAGTTGTCACGCCAATAAAGCACATGAAAACTGAAAACTGAAACTGACAGAGCGAGAGATGGGGGGGGGGTCAGACAGACAGACAGAGAGAGACACAAAGTGAGACAGAGAGAGGGAGAGACAGACAGACAGACAGAGAGACAGAGACCGTGAGACAGAGAGAGGAAACATACTGAAACAAAATACTGGCAAAAATGCAAAAGTCTGAGTTTCTGAAACATTCACAATGGACAATGCTTCTGTTATTAAAAAATTTTACGAAAACCATGTGTTAAAAGATTTACACTTAAAGATACAAGATTTTATACATACAAGATACAAGATCTTTTTATAAGTAAAAAGAATTACAATGATAAATCAATAATAATAATAATAATAATAATAATAATAATAATAATAAATAAATAAATAAATAAATAAATAAGATTGGATCCATATTAAACAAATGGTGTTTCAGACAATTGGAGAAAAGTTTACAAGAATAATAAATATATATATTTAGGGAAACATAAAAATGAAACAATATAAAACATCAAAATAATGTTGATATAAATCATATAATTAGGTAAAGGTAAAAAGTTAAAAATATTTACAAAAAAAACAAAAATGAACACGTACAGTGTGTGCGTGTGTGCGTGTGTGTGTGTGTGTGTGTAGGATGTGCTCCTGATATCAGTTTCCTCACACATTGTGTTCAAGGCTGTCGGCCGTCACAGGAATGTCGTACACTCTGATTCTTCCTGTGAGCGTTTAAACACATACCAACACACTGCTGTTTAAGGAAATGCTCCAGACTGTTACACACCGGAAACTTCTGTCCTGCCACAGAGCGTTCATTAATGTTAAAGAAAGTCTCTAAATGAAAGGATTGCTTTTAGTGATAAAATCACCTGCCACATGTTAATGCAGCTCATGGTGTGAAATATAACTGTAAAATGAAGATATTCAGTTTATTAATCGTTATCTCTGTACATAAACTGATAAACTAATAAACTGGTAAGTCAGTGTGTGTTAGAGGTTTACTTCAAGAATCCCACGAGACCCAACACAGGATGTTTTTACTCTCATGTGGCAGGAGTTCGGACACGAAAACACAGGATAAAAACATTTTAAAAATTCCACCAAAAGCCAAAGAACTTGGGCTATAAACTGGGCTAGTGATAATAATAATAATAGTAATAATAATAATAATAATAATAATAATAATAATAATTAACAGGTAGACAGACATCAAAAGAAACTTAACAAAAGTTACTAAAAAAAGAAATAAATGAAGCTAATAAAAAAATTGAAGAGAAAAGACATAAAATAACAAGTGAATAGCTCACATTTTTAAATTAAAATTATTTACTCTGTTTTGTGTTAACTACAAATCTGATGAGTAATTAACATTACATAATTGTGCGACTAACACTAACACTCACAGTGATGTGTTTATTTGTGTACTGTGAGGTGAAATTGTTCTGAATCAAATATTAAAACTTGTTTTTAATGTATTCATCATCATCTCCATCTCTGTGTCCTTCATCAGGTCCATCAACAGCTGCTACAACCACAGGAGTGATAGCAACAGTGAAGATCCCTGTTACAGCCCACAACACAGTTAGAACCAGAACCAAAAGGACCAGGACCACTGGTACCTTTAATAAGGACAAACTGACTCACACAGTTGAGTCGGGACTTCTCAACATGGAGAAACAGGAAGCCATCTCTGTCACGCAGCTCCCTTCTGAAATGAGAAATATGATGAGTAATGTCACGGCTGTTTTAGATTTCCTGCAGAACATGCACTGGAGCATGGAGGCGACCTCAGAGTTTACACGTAATCCCACTGAAAGGCACAATGTGGTGACATCACATCCTGCAATGGATGAAGCTACACGCTTCAGATCTCCAACTGCATCGAACCCCTCCAACTCCCTCAATTCCTCTAACTCCTCCTCAAACTCTTCCTCCAACTATTCCTCCACTGCCTCTGTCTTCTCAACATCAGTACTTGAAATTTCAGCACAAATGTTTTCAGCAGCCGAGACTCAGCCTGACATCAAACCTGTAAAACACACGACAACACGGTCACGTATCCCAGGAAGCCGACACACAGTAACTTCAAGAGCAGCACTAAGCAAAACTCAGACACCGAGCGTGATGACTGCAAACACAACTGCAACCACAGCTTCCCCCACAGCGACCACAACTGCCCCTACAGTGACCATGACTGAGACCACAACTGCCCCTACAGTGACCATGACTGAGACCACAACTGCCCCTACAGTGGCTGAAGCACTGAGTGAAACCACATCTACTGCAGCTCCTACACCAGCTACAACTAAACCCATAACTGGAGCTACTCAAACAACCATGACTGCCCCTGTACCCCAAAATACTACTACATTTACAACTGCTCCTGGGACTAGAGCAGCTCCAACTACAACTGGATTTGTACCTAAATTTATTACGTCAACTAATTCTAAAAGGGTAACTACACCCAGGCCTGTAACTACGGTAATTGGAGCAACTGCAACATCCTGTGTTACTACTGCAGCTCCAACTACAACTGCTCCTGGAACTGCTTCAACTCCAAAAACAACTACTCCTGTAACTGTTTTAGCTCCAACTGCAACTGCCCCCCTTATAAATACAGCTAGCAGAGCAACTAGACCTATAACCAAAGCTCCCAGGTTCCCCTTAATTACCCCTATTAATAAAGCAAGAAGGGTAACTACATCTACCCCTGCAATTTCTACAGCTCTAACTACAACTCCAGCTACAATTGGCTCAATAAATACAGCTACTGAGGCAACTACATCTGCCCCAATAACTACAACTACTGAGGCAAGTACATCTGCCCCAATAACTACAACTACTGAGGCAACTACATCTGCCCCAATAACTACAACTACTGAGGCAACTACAACTGCCCCAATAACTACAGCTACTAAAGTAACAAAGACTAGAATGGCAACTACTGAACCTGCAACAACAACCACTCCAACCACCACTGTGTCCTCCACCACGTTCACCACCTCCACCACCCCTCAGGTGAGTTACAGAATGTCAAAATACAGTCAAAATCTCTGGGACCATTGCCAGGAGCTGTCTCGGTATTGAGTGAAACAGGAATTCAGTGTAACTGATAAAGACAATGCTAATGCAATAAGTTGTAAACACTAGAGTTTCGACTGTTTCATTTCAGTACCAGGAGTTACACTGTGAAGATTTTAAAAGCATGTTTAATAAGTGTCTTAATATGAGGTTTAAATTACAGAAATCGTTTAAAATTTGTTACTGGTTGTCATGGTGTTATTGTTGGCACCAGGCCACTGAAATGACACAGTGAGCAACAGAATATCTGAAAAACCACTAAAAGTGCAGTGCATCTCCATCCACTTGTGTCAGATTCTATTTATCTATCTGACGGGTTTGAAGTCATTGATGTACTCAAATAGCTGGAAACACAGACGCTGTTCTGTTTGGAGGAAAATGATCTTAAAGTCTCTTTGCATCTCATTTGCATTCATTAAACCTTTATTTAAAATTTCATGTCGCTTGAACTGCTCCCTTAAATCATCGACAGTCAGCTTGTGTCCTGTTTCTAATCCCTCGTCCCTTTGAAAATGAAGATCTTGCAGCCACTTTGTCATCAGTGTGAACACAGGGTCACAAATACAGGAAATAACATTTGCAGAAGTCAGAGTTGTTTTTAAGTGTAAATATAAATGTCACTGGTGGAAGAATGTGAATTCAGTTCATGCTGTTAAATCTTACAGGAAGGTGGTATATTGATTATAGTGATAAACTGAAAAGGACTGAGGACAGAACCCTGAGGAATACCTAATCACACAGGGAGGGTGGGAGATCTTTCTTCATCAATAGTGACAATGTTTTGTTTGTTAGTGAGTTTGGAAATAAATCAGGTAAGAGCAGAACCTATAATAATTATTGAAGACAAGTGAGAGAGAACATGGTGATGGTTTCAGAAGCAGCACTCAGATGGAGAATAAAGACAACAGCATGAGCAGAAAGATTATCCAGGAGACTTATGACTGAAAGATTAAGGTTGTGAGTACAGGCGGTGGAAATGGAGTTCCTCCACAGGGTTGCTTGGGTTACTCTCCATCATAGAGTGAGGAGCTCAGCGATCCGGGAGAACCTCAGAGCCGCTGTTCCTCCTGGTTTGGGCGCCTTAGAAGGATGTCCTCTGGTGGGTTCCTGGTGGGGCTGTATCAGGCACATCCAACTGAATGAAGACCCCCGGGGCAGACCCAGGACCTCCTGGAGTGATTATATCTCACAGTGAGACTGGGACCGTCTGGGGAGAGCTGGAGACTAGATTGTCTGTATCAGCCTGCTGCCACTGCAAAACACATGCTGAAAAGCACATGGAAAATGAATGAATAAACTGAAATGTTTTTAAAGATGTTTCATTAGGAAACTTAACTTTCCAAGAACACGTACAAAGAGAACATCAGGATGTGCTCATTTATTGCTATGTTTTTAAGAATGGTTAGAGAAGAACGGCGTCTTGGCAGTGTGTTCACTTGGTAAGAACATGTTGTTTGAGCTTATTCACTATGTTTATATGTAAACATTTTGAGACTATTGTGGATGGAACCACACAGAAACCATAAAGATACCTGTTCTTCCTTGGATAGCTTTAGGACTGCAATTGCTATGAACAGTTTTGCAGTCAAGTATCTCATAAGCTCCTAAGTTTCTGGTTACACAACTGCACTTTTTGACCATATAGTATACAGTTATAGAAGGGAATGATTTATAGTCGCACTATCTGGTGTCACCCAGATGAGGATGGGTTCCCTTTTGAATCTAGTTCCTCTCAAGGTTTCTTCTTCATATCATCTCCTTTTTCACCATTGCCTCTCACTTGCTCATTAAGGAAAAATTTCTATATTTAAAATTTATATCAGGAATTTACAGTATATATTTCTGTAAAGCTATTTTGTGACAATGTGCATTGTTACAAGCGCTATACAAATAAAACTGAACTGAAACATGTTCATGAATGCTTCTTATATCACACACTATGGCTTTGAAATGTCAGTGGAATATGAGGATTTTAAATGACTTTATTTTCGTACAAGGCTAAAGATGATACTAGTTTGTCCATCACGACTATGGAAACTGGAAACAGACTTTGGCCTCTTTCCTCAGTTTCTGATCTGCTTTTAGTATTTCTTTGTCAGATTTTTTCTTTTAGTATTTCTTTGTCAAGTGAACATGGTGGTTGCACAAGTAATTTTACTACATATAGGATTCAAAGAACAATTTATTGGAATGTCAGACTCATGAGCAATCTGAATTAATATCAGTTGCAACATTATGTATAATCTTTACGTGCATTTTTTTCATTACTGTAATGGTGTGAAGTCTAAGCATATATAAATGAGCAGGGTGTGTTAAAGGGAAAGTTGAGCAGGAAGTCAGTAGGGTGGAGTGTCTGAGAAGCTTCAGGGAGGCAAAGGTGGAAATCTGGCAGCAAACATCAGAGACTTTACAGTCAACTACAGCGAGAGCAATTGAATTGTTCTTACATTTCTCATTAGACTTGCTTCTTAGTTTAAAAATAATCTAAATTAAACTGCAAAGGATTTCAGGATTATTTGCTGTGATTTATGGAGCACGACAGCTGATTGGACGAGATATGGAGTATAAATACTTTTAATAGGAAAAAATGTTAAAAATCACAGCTTCTCCAGCTCTGATAGCGAGATGCTGGCATGGAAGCAGTACTGGATTTGGGTTGCTTGGACCCTCTCTCTCACAAGGAGAAGTGCACAGGTTTGTCAAGCAACAGGTGAAGTTTTGCATTTAAAACTGTTCATTTAACTTCTTTTCCTGACTGTTTCAATTTCTTTCAGCTTGAAACCACAGAGGAAAAGGTCAGGTGTGTGGTGAACCAAACTGAAGCCATCATTAACACATACTCCTCTGTGATTAAGTTCAGATCAGCAGGACAGTTCTGTGTTTTCACACTGATCAACCGTGAGACCGGATCTCAATTAACCAACTGCTCTCAGATCCAAACCCACAGCAACGGATTTACCTGTGAGGTGTCAGATCTGCAACCTGGCAGTGTTTATCATTTTGGAATAATTTCCCAAACCGATGGAGAGCATTTCGACATTTCACTTCAGACTGGTAAGTCTGATTGTGTTTAAATTCAAATCATAAAAACATTTTACAAAAATATTGTTACTATGTTTTGATAGATGGTATGTAAGTTGATATTTAAACAATGAGTAGATGTGTTCTCCTAAAACTACAGATATTATGGTTATTATACAGTCTTTCATGATACCATTGCTTTAATAACTAGTAGTTAGATAGTTTGCTGAATGAAATTAATGCTAATTCTCTGTTTCACCAGTCATTGGTGTTGAAATTTAAACTATCTTTATGTTTACTCAGTTTAATTTAAACTATCACCTTGCTAAACTGTTGAATGGAAGAATGTGAAGTGTGTGATAAAGCAGAACTCACCAACAATGAAGGGCAACTAATCTTAAGTGTTTGTTTCCAGAAAGTTCACTTGCCCCAAAGCCATTTCCCTTTCTCATTGTTACCTTGTTCTAGCGGATGCAGAAGGCCACAGAGTTTTGTTTTGCACTGAGGAATAGATAAAAAGAACACACACATGAACTTTGCATTCGAAGGAGAGAAGCTTTTGTTGCTCCTTGGCAGCCTTGAATTTTCTGCAAGCTTGGTGTGATGGGAATTCAACATGTTTCCTGATGTTCCCTTTCACTGAATGCTTAATTGCTGTATGTGATCACGGTTAGGACTGATCTGATCCCTACTCTGTTTCCTGTGAAACAAATATGCATTAACAGTTCACACTTCCCTGATTAACCTTCTGAGTTTTTTGCATGTGTGCAAGAGAGTAACTTATAAAACTCTATAGACACTAATACAAATCAAGTATTTCACATTCTATAGCACTGTGAATTACACCAGGTGAAACATAAATGGTCCTAGCCAGAGTAATTTTGTAAGAGTTCATATCTGGCTGAAATGGACTCAAGTTCTGCTACCTGATGAAATGTCACCTTGGGGGGATCTCTTACAAAATTACTCTGGCTAGGACCATTTAGTATGATATTTTTGGACCTGATGAGGAAGAGAAAAATAAATGGAAAGAGAAAATAGATGTGGCATGTTTAACAGTGGAGGTGGACGCTGTGCTCTATGTTCAGTGAGGATTAAATCTTACAACCTGGATAAAGACAAAAAGCATGGAATATGTGCTGATGGTTTTATATCTATATCTATCTATCTATCTATCTATCTATCTATCTATCTATCTATACTATATCTACAGTCAGGTCTGGAAGTATTTGGACAATGACAGAGTTTTTGTGATTTTGCCTTTATACACCACCACAGTGGATTAGAAATAAAACAATCAAGATGTGATGGAAGTGTAGACTTTCAGCGTTATTTTAAGAGACTCCACAAAAATATGGCATTTACCATTTAGGAATTACAGCCATTTTAAGCAAAGTACTTCCATTTTCAGGGGCTCAAAGGTATTTGGACAATTGACTGACAAGAAGTTAATTGACCAGGTGCGGTCCATTCCCTCGTTACTTCAAGACAAATGAAGCAGATAAAAGGTCTGGAGTTGATATCTGGTATTGAGTTGGCATTTGGCAGCTGTTCAACTGGAGCTACCAATATGAAGTCCAAGGAGATCTCAATGCAAGTGAAGGAGGCCATCAGTAGGCTGAAAAAACAACATAAATCTATAAGAGAGATAGCAAAAACCTTAGGTGTGGCCAAATCAACAGTTGGGTACATTCTTAAAAAGAAAGAAAGCACTGGTGAGCTCAACAACATCAAAAGGCCTGGAAGACCACGGAAGACAAATAAAGTGGTGGAGAATCCTTTCCTTGGTGAAGAAAAACCCCTTCACAACATCAACAGAAGTCAGGAATACTCTGAAGAAGGTAGGCGTATCATTGTCAAAATCTACAATCAAGAGACGCCTTCATGAATGTAAATACAGAGGGTTTACAACAAGGTGCAAACCACTGGTAACATTCAAGAACAGGAAAGCCAGATTACACTTTGCCAGAAAACATCTAAAAAAGCCTCCCATGTTCTGGAATAAGATTCTTTGGACTGATGAAACCAAAATTAACTTGTACCAGAATGATGGGAAGAGAAAAGTATGGTGAAAGAAAGGAATAGCTCGTGATCCAAAGTATACCACATCATGTGTCAAACATGGTGGAGGCAGTGTTATGGCATGGGCATGTATGGCTGCCAATGGAACGGGCTCACTGGTGTTTATTGATGATGTGACTGCTGACAGAAGTAGTAAGATGAATTCTGAGGTGTATAGGGCTCTACTCTCTGCTCACATTCAGCCAAATGCTACAAAACTGATATGACGCCGCTTCACAGTGCAGGTGGATAATGACCCTAAACATACTGCGAAAGCAACTCAAGACTTTCTGAAGAAATGGAATATTCTTCAATGGCCACATCAATCGCCTGATCTCAACCCAATAGAGCTGCTTTTCACTTACTGAAGACAAGACTGAAGGCAGAAAGACCCACAAACAAGCAGCAACTGAAGGTGGCTGCAGTGAAGGCGTGGCAAAGCATCTCCAGGGAGGAAACTCAGAATTTGAGTTTTGAGAACATGGGCTCCAGACTTCAGGCAGTCATTGACTGCAAAGGATTTTCATCCAAGTATTAAAATTATGGTTATATTTACAATTATGTCACTTTGTCCAAATACCTTTGAGCCCCTGAAAATGGAAGTACTTTGCTGAAAATGGCTGTAATTCCTAAACAGTAAATGCCATATTTTTGTGGAACCTCTTAAAATAAAGCTGAAAGTCTACACTTCCATCACATCTTGAGTGTTTTATTTCAAATCCATTGTGGTGGTGTATAAAGGAAAAATCACAGAAACACTGTCATTGTCCAAACACTTCTAGACCTGACTGTATACTCAATACAGCAAGCTTAAAAGTAATAGCACACCCTCCTCTGAAGGATTCTTAAGACCTGAGGGTGATGGTACATCTTTCTTGGAGGAATTGCAAGAGAGTAAAAAAGAGACCAAAAAAAAAAAAAAAAACCCAAGCACCAGGCAAATCAATGTACTCTCAAAAATAAAGGTACCAAACTGTACTTTTCTTTTTAGCTTGGGTGGTACCATTGCAGTGTGCTCAGTACTAACAGGTGCGGTGTGTTCAGTAGTAAGAGGTGCGGTGTGTTCAGTACTAAGAGGTGCGGTGTGTTCAGCACTAACAGGTGCGGTGTGTTCAGCACTAACAGGTGCGGTGTGTTCAGCACTAACAGGTGCGGTGTGTTCAGTACTAACATGTGCAGTGTGTTCAGCACTAACAGGTGCGGTGTGTTCAGCACTAACAGGTGCGGTGTGTTCAGTACTAACATGTGCAGTGTGTTCAGTACTAACAGGTGCGGTGTGTTCAATAGTAAGAGGTACAGTGTGTTCAGTAGTAAGAGGTGCAGTGTGTTCAGTACTAACAGGTACAGTGCATTAAGTGTTCCTGTCTTGTATCTTTACCTGGGAAGGTTCATGTGGTGTGCTTTTAACAGGCTTTTAGAACAGTGATCCTTGAAGTTCAGTTATCCACCTTAAATTATTCTTATAGTTAAAAGCTACATACTATTCAATTCAATTTTATTTGTATAGCACTTTTAACAATGGACATTGTCACAGAGCAGCTTTACAGAAATAGATGGATTCACAAAAAATATATTGTAAATATAAATATAAATATAAATATATATACAGTTTGATACCTTTATTTCTGAGAGTGTACAATGATTTCCTGGAGTTTTTGAAGACAGGCTGTGTGAAATTATGGTCATAAATTGTGCACAAAAATCAAAATATTTACATGAGCATTAACATTTATTTTGTAGCTCCATCAGCAGTAAGCAGTCTGAGCGTCTCCGCCTCCTCCACCAGCATCAGGGTTTCCTGGCAGCCAGGGCCTGGACGCAGAGAGGCATTCTGGGTAACGCTAAATCGTGAAGATGCACTAGTCCAGAACCTGAAGTTTAAAAGCACTGTGACGTCATGCACTCTGGATGGCCTTAGTCCAGGAGCACTGTATACGGTCACTGTGGTAACAGAAGCAGTGGGGAAACAACAAAATGCAACAAAAGACATTCGGACAGGTGATGATGCTTTGCCTCCTATTATTTGATTTGTAAACTTGGGTTTATCCTGCATAAACTCCACCCTCACCAATCACAAGGCTGCTGTCACTCGCCCCTTCCACACAGCTTTTATTAAAACTTATTTTCACATTTGAGTGGTATCTTCGAGTCAGGGTGACTTAATAAGAAAGCTAACCTAGCGAGTAAAAGTCAATCAGGTGTACTCATTAAATCATTAGGCCACACCCATTAGGACAGGCTAAAAATGTCAAATTATTGTCTATTATTAACTGGAAAATAAAATTAAACAAAACAAAACCACAGTCTTACAGTACAGCAGAACTGGGGAGGGTGGTAAAAGCAGTAAACAGCAAGAAACAACAGCAAGCCTACACATCACTAGTGTAATGTCCCTCTTGAAAACAAGAATGGTTTCTGACTGTCACAAACACAGTAATGAACTAAAGAAATCACGATTTTCTGTGAGAGAAAGCGAGAGCACCACATCAGTGCATCCTTTAATTTGAGAGCTCAAAACAGCTGCACAAATGTCAGAAGACATCTCTGTTGCCATATTTTAGCATTCCAAAGCTCCTATGCCAAATGTGTACAGTTTGGCAGGTCTGAAATGGTCATTTAAATATATATATATTTTTTTGGTATTTTCCATCTCACCTATGCCCTGTCTGCAATTCCTCACAATTTGAATAGCTTTGGTTTCCAGGATATTTTCAGCTCTGACTCAACCTTTTCCTTTACAGGCAACCACATCCCTTCCTCTTTTACACACACACACACACACACACACAGTCTGTAAGAATCCTTTGTATGTTGGTAATTCCACACAAGTGCAAATTCTGAATTAGTAAATTGTGATTTTTTTCTTTAACTCTTAAAATTCTTTTGTAATTTTGTAATGGAGAAAGGCCATGAAAAACAGGAAACTGGTCTGATTGTTTACAAAGGCAGAACAGATGGGAAGTGTGGTCTGATTGGTCACAGAGGCATTAGGGGTGGGAAGTGTGGTCTGATTGGTCACAGAGGCATTAGGGGTGGGAAGTGTGGTCTGATTGGTTACAGAGGCATTACGGATGGGAAGTGTGGTCTGATTGGTAACAGCGTGATTGGCAGCAGGATCTGTGGTCTGATTGGTTAGAGTATTTTCTGGAGTGGGATCTGCTGTCTGTAATATATTCAGGTTATGTCGATAAAAGTGCATATTTTTAAATCTGTATTTAATAAAAATGATGTATATTAATAAACATTCTCATTAGTGCATTAATTGTTTGTGGTTGTGGTTCCACTGCAGTGTGTAATTTAATAACTGTTGTGTGATTTATTCTTTTGTAATATAAATATTTGTGTTTCTGCAGTTCCTGCTCCTGTAACTGGGCTAAAACTGGAGAATGACGGCAGTGAGAACTCATTAAACACCGCCTGGACTCCTGCAGAAGGAGAAGTGGATGAATACCTGATCTCTTTAACTTCCTCTTCCTCCTCCACTGAGCAGGAAGCTGTGCTCCACCCCAACACATCCCATTGGCTCTTCAGGGGACTGACACCTGGACAGGCCTATCAGGTGTCAGTAAGGACTAAGAGTGGGGAACTCAGCACAGAGGCTAAAGCTGCAGGTAGAACAGGTGAGTGCAAACCACACCCACTGCTGTCATCACAGCCAATGAGGGGAGAGAACAGGAACTAATAACACGGTTAAGCGAAAACATTTTGTTGCATTTTTATACATTTACATAATTTTAGGCAACTCACTGACTTTAGTGAATGCTTAAAAAACTGAAAAAAGATAAACGAACAGTATTTTCAATTCTTACTGCTGTTAATCCATTACAGTACCATTGATGGCAGGAACTGTTGTCTGATTGGTTACAGAGGCATTACGGATGGGAAGTGTGGTCTGATTGGTTACAGAGGCATTATGGGCAGGAAGTGTAGTTTGATTTGTTGCAGTGCTGTGGGGCAGGAACTGTGGTCTGATTGGTTACAGTGGCATTGGAAGATGGGATCTGTGGTCTGACTATTCGCTCATACTGTCTGTAATATATTCAGGTTGTGTAGATATAAATGTATATTTTTAAATCTGTATTTAATAAAAATGATTTATATTAATAAACGTTCTCATTAGTGCATTAATTGTTTGTGGTTGTGGTTCCATTGCAGTGTGTAATTTAATAACTGTTGTGTGATTTATTCTTTTGTAATATAAATATTTGTGTTTCTGCAGTTCCTGCTCCTGTAACTGGGCTAAAACTGGAGAATGACGGCAGTGAGAACTCATTAAACACCGCCTGGACTCCTGCAGAAGGAGAAGTGGATGAATACCTGATCTCTTTAACTTCCTCTTCCTCCTCCACTGAGCAGGAAGCTGTGCTCCACCCCAACACATCCCATTGGCTCTTCAGGGGACTGACACCTGGACAGGCCTATCAGGTGTCAGTAAGGACTAAGAGTGGGGAACTCAGCACAGAGGCTAAAGCTGCAGGTAGAACAGGTGAGTGCAAACCACACCCACTGCTGTCTTCACAGCCAATGAGGGGAGAGAACAGGAACTAATAACACGGTTAAGTGAAAACATTTTGTTGCATTTTTATACATTTACATAATTTTAGGCAACTCACTGACTTTAGTGAATGCTTAAAAAACTGAAAAAAGATGAACGAACAGTATTTTCAATTCTTACTGCTGTTAATCCATTACAGTACCATTGATGGCAGGAACTGTTGTCTGATTGGTTACAGAGGCATTATGGATGGGAAGTGTGGTCTGATTGGTTACAGAGGCATTATGGATGGGAAGTGTGGTCTGATTGGTTACAGAGGCATTACGGATGGGAAGTGATGTCTGATTGGTTACAGAGGCATTACGGATGGGAAGTGTGGTCTGATTGGTTACAGAGGCATTACGGATGGGAAGTGTGGTCTGATTGGTTACAGAGGCATTATGGGCAGGAAGTGTAGTTTGATTTGTTGCAGTGCTGTGGGGCAGGAACTGTGGTCTGATTGGTTACAGTGGCATTACGGATGGGAAGTGTGGTCTGATTTGTCACAGAGGCATTGTGGATGGGAAGTGTGGTCTGATTGGTTACAGAGGCATTACGGATGGGAAGTGTGGTCTGATTGGTTACAGAGGCATTATGGATGGGAAGTGTGGTCTGATTGGTTACAGAGGCATTACGGATGGGAAGTGTGGTCTGATTGGTTACAGAGGCATTACGGATGGGAAGTGTGGTCTGATTGGTTACAGAGGCATTATGGGCAGGAAGTGTAGTTTGATTTGTTGCAGTGCTGTGGGGCAGGAACTGTGGTCTGATTGGTTACAGTGGCATTGGAGAATGGGATCTGTGGTCTGACTATTCGCTCATACTGTCTGTAATATATTCAGGTTGTGTAGATATAAATGTATATTTTTAAATCTGTATTTAATAAAAATGATTTATATTAATAAACATTCTCATTAGTGCATTAATTGTTTGTGGTTGTGGTTCCATTGCAGTGTGTAATTTAATAACTGTTGTGTGATTTATTCTTTTGTAATATAAATATTTGTGTTTCTGCAGTTCCTGCTCCTGTAACTGGGCTAAAACTGGAGAATGACGGCAGTGAGAACTCATTAAACACCGCCTGGACTCCTGCAGAAGGAGAAGTGGATGAATACCTGATCTCTTTAACTTCCTCTTCCTCCTCCACTGAGCAGGAAGCTGTGCTCCACCCCAACACATCCCATTGGCTCTTCAGGGGACTGACACCTGGACAGGCCTATCAGGTGTCAGTAAGGACTAAGAGTGGGGAACTCAGCACAGAGGCTAAAGCTGCAGGTAGAACAGGTGAGTGCAAACCACACCCACTGCTGTCATCACAGCCAATGAGGGGAGAGGACAGGAACTAACATTTCAATTCAATTCAATTCAGTTTTATTTGTATAGCGCTTTTAACAATGGACATTGTCACAAAGCAGCTTTACAGAAATAAATGGAGTCACAAAAAAATATATTGTAAATATGTGAATTTATCCCTAATAAGAAAGCCAGAGGTGACGGTGGCAAGGAAAAACTCCCTGAGACAATATGAGGAAGAAACCTTGAGAGGAACCAGGCTCAAAAGGGAACTCATCCTCATCTGGGTGCAACGGATAGTGCGATTATAAATCATTCCCTTCTATTATTGTGTACTATATGGACAAATGGTGCAAATGTGCAACCAGTAAATTCATCACAGTATTTGCAAGAGGTCCGGCTGGTTAAAATCTATCCACTGTCTACTGATGGAGTCCTGAGTACGAAGCTGCTCGTGGCAACTGCAGCCCCAAAGCCACTACAGCAATCGCAATCCCAAGCCATTACAGTACAGCTCCCCATATGTGATCCCCAAGCCATCTCCACAGCCCCCAGGTGGCACCATCCCCAGCAATCCAAATGGTTCTTCAGGCCGTCCATATGGGGCCCCAGCAACAGCGAGCGAACTCAACCGATGAGAACTCCAACCAGAAGTAGGGCATCAGCATGGATCAGTCAGGTCTGGAGAGCAGAAGGGGTCAGGATCACTGGCATTTCAGAAGTAGCACGTGTAGCTCGACAGAGAGTGAGGGGGAGAGAGAGAGATGGAGAGAGAGGGAGAGATTGTTAGGTAAGCTTTTGTCCTCTAATGGTTAAGGACAATGTACTTTGTGTGCAGAGTGCAAGCAGGGACTCCGGCAAGACTAGCTACACCATCAACAAACCTGAGTGAATGTGTGAGAGTGGGGGGGCGACAGCATCCAAACATCCCAGTTCACCACAACACTCTATGCCTGTGAACCCTCCAGACCTGCTCCTTTACCTAAGAAAAAACTATTCACAAAAGGCTTGACTAAACAAATATGTGTTCAGCCGAGACTTAAACACTGAGACTGTGTCTGAGCCCCGAACACTAAGTGGAAGGCTGTTCCATAACTGTGGGGCTTTGTAAGAGAAAGCTCTACCCCCAGCTGTAGCCTTCACTATTTGAGGTACCAACAAATAGCCTGCACCTTTTGATCTAAGTAGGTGTGGCGGATCATAAAAGACCAAAAGTTCGCTCAGGTACTGTGGAGCGAGACCATTTAATGCTTTATAGGTCAATAGTAGTATTTTATAATCAATACGAAATTTGATTGGGAGCCAATGCAGTGTGGATAAGATAGGGGTGATGTGGTCATATCTTCTGATTCTAGTAAAGACTCTCGCTGCTGCATTCTGGACTAACTGGAGCTTGTTTACACTCCTACTGGAACATCCAGACAGTAAGGCATTACAATAATCCAACCTAGAGGTAACAAAACCATGAACTAATTTTTCTGCATTCTGTAGTGACAATATATTTCTTATCTTAGCAACATCTCTGAGGTGAAAGAAGGCTATCCTAATTATATTATCTACATGAGCTTCAAAAGTAGGCATGTAGTAGGCATTTTGTAGTAGGCATTAAGGGAACAGCCCTTTCCTGGTTCAGTTCTTATTTGACTGATCATTATCGGTTTGTAAACGTAAATGTTGACTTCTCTTCTCATACTAAGGTAAAGTTTGGTGTTCCACAAGGCTCTGTTTTAGGCCCACTGCTCTTTTCTTTATATATGCTACCTCTGGCCAAAATTATTCGTAAGCATGGTATTAGCTTCCACTGTTACGCTGATGACACACAGTTGTATGTTTCAGCAAAGCCAGATGACAGACACCAGCTTAATAAAGTTGAGGAATGTGTAAAAGACATTAGAAACTGGATGCTTATTAACTTTCTCTTACTTAATTCTGACAAGACAGAAGTACTTTTACTAGGACCACATGCAGCTAGAAGTAAGCTTTCTGATTACATAATAACTCTGGATGGTCTTTCTGTTTCATCATCTGCAGCAGTAAAAGACCTTGGTGTGATTATCGACTCTAGTCTTTCATTTGAAGCTCATGTAGATAATATTACTAGGATAGCCTTCTGCACATGCCCGCACATGATGAAACAGAAAGGCCATCCAGAGTTATTATGTCATCACCTGAGCCAGGAGAGGCCCTTTCCCTTAACGCCTACTACATTTTCCAGTCTATTGAGGAGAATAGCATGATCAGTGGTATCAAAAGCTGCACTAAGGTCAAGCAGCACAAGCAAGGAGACACAACCCTGATCAGAGGCCAGTAGTAAGTCATTTACCGCTTTAACCAGTGCTGTCTCTGTGCTATGATGAGGCCTAAATCCTGACTGATACATTTCATGAATGTTATTCCTATGTAAGTATGAGCATAGCTGCTGTGCTATAACCTTTTCTAGGACCTTGGAGACAAAGGGGAGGTTTGATATTGGTCTATAGTTAGACAGCTGACAGGGTCAAGGTCAGATTTTTTAATCAAGGGCTTGATAACTACTAGTTTAAAAGATTTAGGTACATAGCCAATGCTAAGGGAAGAATTGATTATCTTTAAAAGAGGTTTGATTATTTCAGGAATTATCTGTTTGAGGAAACAAGTAGGTAAAGGATCTAGCATACAGGTTGATGATTTTGATGATGAAATTAGTGAAATTAGTTCAGTCTCTTCAAGGGGAGTAAAACATTGTAATTGTTGATCTGATTTTATTATATCATCATCTACAGGGTTAGTTATAAAACTGTCCGGTTTTAAATTAATAGTCTGAATTTTTTGCCTGATATTTTCAATTTTACCATTGAAAAAATTCATGAAGTCATCGCTGCTATATAGTGATTGTGTGCGTGTTTCTATTGTGGTCTTATTCCTAGTTAATTTTGCTACAGTATTAAATAAGAATCTAGGATTATTTCTGTTATCTTCAATTAGGGTGGAGAGATACATTGATCTAGCAGCACTAAGAGCTTTCTATAGCTCAAAAGGCTCTTGTTCCATGCTATTTGAAATACTACCGATTTAGTTTGACGCCATTTACGTTCTAGTTTTCGAGTGGTCTGTTTTAAAGTTCGTGTGTGATCGCTATAACAGGGTGCTAGCTTTTTGTCCCTAATTATTTTTCTTTTAAGTGGAGCTACTTTATCTAGCGAGGTGCAGAGCGTTGATTCTAAGCATTCAGTTGCCTGGACAAGTTCTTTGGGATCAGACGGTGATCCAATCATGGTTGATAAATCTGGGAGATTACTGATAAAACTCTGTGCAGTTGTTGACGTGAAAGTATGTTTGACATGGTGACGTGGCAAGGTGCATATACTATGATTAAGACACATTTTAAATGAGATTCGGTAATGATCTGAGATAGCTTCAGACTGTGGAAATGGGACTATATTTTCTATATTTAATCCGAATGTTAGTATTAAATCAAGAGTGTGACCACCACTATGGGTGGGTCCTATTACATTCTGATTAACCCCTACAGAATCAAGAATGCACACAACCGCTGTTCTTAGAGGGTCTTCTGGATTATCAAAATGAATATTAAAGTCTCCAACAATTAAGGGTTTGTCTAAAGAAACAACCAGGTTGGAGATGAAATCCACAAATTCACATAGGAATTCTGAATACAGTCCTGGGGGTTTGTAATTAATAATTACAACTCTGTGCTTCAGTAGTCCTGACAGTTCCTGCACGGCTGGTGTGGTGCATGTCAGTGCCTCTTCATGATTGGTACTGTTGTCTGATTGGTTACAGAGGCATTACGGATGGGAAGTGTTGTCTGATTGGTTACAGAGGCATTACGGATGGGAAGTGTGGTCTGATTGGTTACAGAGGCATTACAGATGGGAAGTGTGGTCTGATTGGTTACAGTGGCATTGGAAGATGGGATCTGTGGTCTGACTATTCGCTCATACTATCTGTAATATATTCAGGTTGTGTAGATATAAATGTATATTTTTAAATCTGAATTTAATAAAAATGATGTATATTAATAAACATTCTCATTAGTGCATTAATTGTTTGTGGGTGTGTTTCCATTGCAGTGTGTAATTTAATAACTGTTGTGTGATTTATTCTTTTGTAATATAAATATTTGTGTTTCTGCAGTTCCTGCTCCTGTAACTGGGCTAAAACTGGAGAATGACGGCAGTGAGAACTCATTAAACACCGCCTGGACTCCTGCAGAAGGAGAAGTGGATGAATACCTGATCTCTTTAACTTCCTCTTCCTCCTCCACTGAGCAGGAAGCTGTGCTCCACCCCAACACATCCCATTGGCTCTTCAGGGGACTGACACCTGGACAGGCCTATCAGGTGTCAGTAAGGACTAAGAGTGGGGAACTCAGCACAGAGGCTAAAGCTGCAGGTAGAACAGGTGAGTGCAAACCACACCCACTGCTGTCATCACAGCCAATGAGGGGAGAGGACAGGAACTAATAACACGGTTGAACTAAAACATTTTGTTGCATTTTTATACATTTACATAATTTTAGGCAACTCACTGACTTTAGTGAATACTTAAAAAACTAAAAAAAGATAAACGAACAGTATTTTCAATTCTTACTGCTGTTAATCCATTACAGTACCATTGATGGCAGGAACTGTTGTCTGATTGGTTACAGAGGCATTATGGATGGGAAGTGTGGTCTGATTGGTTACAGAGGCATTATGGATGGGAAGTGTGGTCTGATTGGTTACAGAGGCATTACGGATGGGAAGTGATGTCTGATTGGTTACAGAGGCATTACGGATGGGAAGTGTGGTCTGATTGGTTACAGAGGCATTACGGATGGGAAGTGTGGTCTGATTGGTTACAGAGGCATTATGGGCAGGAAGTGTAGTTTGATTTGTTGCAGTGCTGTGGGGCAGGAACTGTGGTCTGATTGGTTACAGTGGCATTGGAGAATGGGATCTGTGGTCTGACTATTCGCTCATACTGTCTGTAATATATTCAGGTTGTATAGATATAAATGTATATTTTAAATCTGTATTTAATAAAAATGATTTATATTAATAAACATTCTCATTAATGCATTAATTGTTTGTGGTTGTGGTTCCATTGCAGTGTGTAATTTAATAACTGTTGTGTGATTAATTCTTTTGTAATATAAATATTTGTGTCTCTGCAGTTCCTGCTCCTGTAACTGGGCTAAAACTGGAGAATGACGGCAGTGAGAACTCATTAAACACCGCCTGGACTCCTGCAGAAGGAGAAGTGGATGAATACCTGATCTCTTTAACTTCCTCTTCCTCCTCCACTGAGCAGGAAGCTGTGCTCCACCCCAACACATCCCATTGGCTCTTCAGGGGACTGACACCTGGACAGGCCTATCAGGTGTCAGTAAGGACTAAGAGTGGGGAACTCAGCACAGAGGCTAAAGCTGCAGGTAGAACAGGTGAGTGCAAACCACACCCACTGCTGTCATCACAGCCAATGAGGGGAGAGGACAGGAACTAACAACTCTGTGCTTCAGTAGTCCTCACAGTTCCTGCACAGCTGGTGTGGTGCATGTCAGTGACTCTTCATGATTTAAGAATAAATTTAAATGATTAAACTAAAAATATTCTGATGCATTTTTACGCATTTGCACAATTTTAGACAACTCATTGAATTTAGTCAATACTGAAAAACCAGAAAAAAGAGATAAACAGAGTTGTCAATTCTTACTGTTGCCATTCCATTACAATACCATTGGTGGCAGGAACTGTTGCCTGATTGGCTACAGAGGCATTACGGATGGGAAGTGTGGTCTGATTGGTAACAGCGTGATTGGCAGCAGGATCTGTGGTCTGATTGGTTAGAGTATTATCTGGAGTGGGATCTGCTGTCTGTAATATATTCAGGTTATGTCGATAAAAGTGCATATTTTTAAATCTGAATTTTAATAAAAATGATGTATATTAATAAACGTTCTCATTAGTGCATTAATTGTTTGTGGGTGTGGTTCCATTGCAGTGTGTAATTTAATAACTGTTGTGTGATTTATTCTTTTGTAATATAAATATTTGTGTTTCTGCAGTTCCTGCTCCTGTAACTGGGCTAAAACTGGAGAATGACGGCAGTGAGAACTCATTAAACACCGCCTGGACTCCTGCAGAAGGAGAAGTGGATGAATACCTGATCTCTTTAACTTCCTCTTCCTCCTCCACTGAGCAGGAAGCTGTGCTCCACCCCAACACATCCCATTGGCTCTTCAGGGGACTGACACCTGGACAGGCCTATCAGGTGTCAGTAAGGACTAAGAGTGGGGAACTCAGCACAGAGGCTAAAGCTGCAGGTAGAACAGGTGAGTGCAAAACACACCCACTGCTGTCTTCACAGCCAATGAGGGGAGAGGACAGGAACTAATAACACGGTTAAACTAAAACATTTTGTTGCATTTTTATACATTTACATAATTTTAGGCAACTCACTGACTTTAGTGAATACTTAAAAAACTGAAAAAAGATAAACAAACAGTATTTTCAATTCTTACTGCTGTTAATCCATTACAGTACCATTGATGGCAGGAACTGTTGTCTGATTGGTTACAGAGGCATTACGGATGGGAAGTGTGGTCTGATTGGTTACAGAGGCATTATGGGCGGGAAGTGTTGTCTGATTGGTTACAGAGGCATTACGGATGGGAAGTGTGGTCTGATTGGTTACAGAGGCATTACGGATGGGAAGTGTGGTCTGATTGGTTACAGAGGCATTACGGATGGGAAGTGTGGTCTGATTGGTTACAGAGGCATTATGGGCAGGAAGTGTAGTGTGATTTGTTGCAGTGCTGTGGGGCAGGAAGTGTAGTCTGATTGGTTACAGTGGCATTGGAGAATGGGATCTGTGGTCTGACTATTCGCTCATACTGTCTGTAATATATTCAGGTTGTGTAGATATAAATGTATATTTTTAAATCTGTATTTAATAAAAATGATTTATATTAATAAACATTCTCAATAGTGCATTAATTGTTTGTGGTTGTGGTTCCACTGCAGTGTGTAATTTAATAACTGTTGTGTGATTTATTCTTTTGTAATATAAATATTTGTGTTTCTGCAGTTCCTGCTCCTGTAACTGGGCTAAAACTGGAGAATGACGGCAGTGAGAACTCATTAAACACCGCCTGGACTCCTGCAGAAGGAGAAGTGGATGAATACCTGATCTCTTTAACTTCCTCTTCCTCCTCCACTGAGCAGGAAGCTGTGCTCCACCCCAACACATCCCATTGGCTCTTCAGGGGACTGACACCTGGACAGGCCTATCAGGTGTCAGTAAGGACTAAGAGTGGGGAACTCAGCACAGAGGCTAAAGCTGCAGGTAGAACAGGTGAGTGCAAACCACACCCACTGCTGTCATCACAGCCAATGAGGGGAGAGAACAGGAACTAATAACACGGTTAAGCGAAAACATTTTGTTGCATTTTTATACATTTACATAATTTTAGGCAACTCACTGACTTTAGTGAATGCTTAAAAAACTGAAAAAAGATAAACGAACAGTATTTTCAATTCTTACTGCTGTTAATCCATTACAGTACCATTGATGGCAGGAACTGTTGTCTGATTGGTTACAGAGGCATTACGGATGGGAAGTGTGGTCTGATTGGTTACAGAGGCATTAGGGGCGGGAAGTGATGTCTGATTGGTTACAGAGGCATTACGGATGGGAAGTGTGGTCTGATTGGTTACAGAGGCATTATGGGCAGGAAGTGTGGTCTGATTGGTTACAGAGGCATTATGGGCGGGAAGTGTAGTTTGATTTGTTGCAGTGCTGTGGGGCAGGAACTGTGGTCTGATTGGTTACATTGTGATTAATAGTGGAATCTGTGGTCTGATTGGTTACAGAGGCATTACGGATGGGAAGTGTGGTCTGATTGGTTACAGAGGCATTACGGATGGGAAGTGTGGTCTGATTGGTTACATTGTGATTAATAGTGGAATCTGTTGTCTGATTGGTTACAGAGGCATTACGGATGGGAAGTGTGGTCTGATTGGTTACAGAGGCATTAGGGGCGGGAAGTGATGTCTGATTGGTTACAGAGGCATTACGGATGGGAAGTGTGGTCTGATTGGTTACAGAGGCATTATGGGCAGGAAGTGTGGTCTGATTGGTTACAGAGGCATTATGGGCGGGAAGTGTAGTTTGATTTGTTGCAGTGCTGTGGGGCAGGAACTGTGGTCTGATTGGTTACATTGTGATTAATAGTGGAATCTGTGGTCTGATTTGTCACAGAGGCATTACGGATGGGAAGTGTGGTCTGATTGGTTACAGAGGCATTACGGATGGGAAGTGTGGTCTGATTGGTTACAGAGGCATTACGGATGGGAAGTGTGGTCTGATTGGTTACAGAGGCATTATGGGCAGGAAGTGTAGTTTGATTTGTTGCAGTGCTGTGGGGCAGGAACTGTGGTCTGATTGGTTACAGTGGCATTGGAGAATGGGATCTGTGGACTATTCGCTCATACTGTCTGTAATATATTCAGGTTGTGTAGATATAAATGTATATTTTAAATCTGTATTTAATAAAAATGATTTATATTAATAAATTATAATAAACTATTAATAAACTTCCTCGAATGGGTCTGGCCTTGACGTGGTGAAGAGGCTTGTGCGTTCCAGTGACCCTGGAGAGCGATACCGTCTGGAGCTTACTCCTGGTAGGGTCACCCTTGGCGGGCCGGTCTCCAGGGCAGGTTCCAGACAAACAAAGACCCCAGCGTGTCGGTACGCTGTGAGGTGGCAGCCCCACCAACCGACTATCCTGCGGAGGGCTAACAACCCACCCAGGAGAAACTCCCCTTTGTTATGAAACTGACCAGAAAAAGAAGCCGGACTGCCCAACACGGTAACGGTCCCCAGCCTGCCCCCAACCAACGAGTACGGATCAATGTTCGTCACAGGACCCGTGTCGCCACATGGAATGTCCAGACGCTCCTTCGCCCGGGAACTGCCACCCTGCTGTCCCGAGAGCTCTGCCGCTATGACGTCACCCTGGCAGGGCTCTGTGAAGTTCGATGGCAAGGCAATGGTGAAACAACAGCAGGCGACCATTGCTACATCTATAGTGGCCCCGAGAAACGGACAGGCCTTTACGGTGTGGCACTTGCCATCCCTAATACCCTCCGCAAATCCCTCATCAGCTGGACACCTCTGGGCGACAGATTACTCTCTGCCCGCTTCCTCCACCAGCAGGGCAAGATGACAGTAATTGTTGCCTACGCCCCCACTGATGTCGCTGATGAAGATGTGAAGGATGCCTTCTTCGACCAACTCCATCAGGCTGTTGGCCAAGCCCCACCACACGACATTACCATCATCCTCACTGATGCCAACGCCACTCTGTCCAGCAGTGATCGGACCACCGGCTCACCTGTCGGCACAACCTTCGTCGACAGAACCACAAACGATAATGGTAACCGCCTTCTCCTTCTCTGCCACCACAACAACCTCTGCGTCGCTGATACCTGGTTTCCCCGGAAACAAATCCATCATTGGACATGGTACAGCCCAGATGGCAGAACCAGGAAAGCACTGGACCACATCCTCATCTCTCGACGCTGGAAGTCGTTTGTCACCAATTGCCGTGTGTACAGAGGAGCAGAGCTTGGCAACACCGACTATCGTCTGCTGGTGGCTCAGCTTAAGCTAAAGCTGCGAGCCAACCAGCACACCAAGACTCACCCTCGCCTGGACTCCTCCCTACTCAGTGATCCCAACATCGCCACAAATTTCAGTTGCTCCATCCGCCGCACCCTCGATGCCCTGGCTACTGACAAAGTGACCGACTGGCAGACCTTCAAGGAAAGTGTCATCCAGTCAGCTCATAATGTCCTTGGATCCTCAAAATCATCCCCAAACAAGCCTTGGATATCGGAGACGACACTGGACATCATCGAGCGGCGGCGTGAGGCTCGGCTCCGAGGCGACCTGGCGGAATATCGGCGACTGAACCGCCAGCGCAATATGGCCATAGCTGAGGACAGGGAGAAGTTCTGGCAAGCAGAAGCGAAACACCTAGAGTCCGCGGCCAATAGCAACAACATGAGCCGTGTCTTCAGTCTGTTGCGCCAAGCCCGTAATGGCCCACGCATCAAGACAGCCCTGGTGAAAGACTCTGATGGCAACATTATTATGACCGAAGCAAACTGCCTCGAATGTTGGAAAGAGCACTTTAGCCTCCTCTTGCAGCACAATACCACCCCGGCTGATCCCACCATCCTAGTGGCTGCAAACGCTGCGGCTCCTAGTGACGCCTGCAGCACAGATCCTGTCACACCCATGGAAGTCAGAGCCGCTCTGAAAAAACTGAACAACAGGAAAGCCCCCGGCATCTGTGCAATAACCGCCGAGATGCTAAAATCAGGCGGGGACAGCATTGTCGAGTGGCTGACCCACATCTTTAACCAGGTGTGGGAGACAGAGAGGCTTCCCAGTGACTGGACCAGAGGAGTCATCCTGTCCTTCTGGAAACGTAAGGGCGAAAGGCTAGTCTGCGGCAACCACAGAGGTATTACTTTGTTATCCATCCCTGGCAAGCTCTTCACCAGGATCTTGCTCACACGTGCTCTCCCAGCCATCAGAAGCAGCCGCCGTCCCCAGCAGGCTGGCTTCATGCCCAACCGCTCCACAATAGACCACATCTCCGCCGTTCGACTGCTCATAGAGAAGACCTACGAATTCCGTAAAGATCACCATCTATACGTGGCATTCGTAGATCTGAAGGCTGCCTTTGACACCGTCTGCCACTCTTCACTCTGGAGTATCCTACAGGCCCTTGGAGCACCACCTAAGATTGTTGCCCTGCTCAAGCTGCTTTACAGCAATGCACAGAGCTGTGTCCGTGTGAACGGCAGAGACTCTGACTGGTTTCCCATCTCCAGTGGCGTCCGCCAGGGCTGTGTGGCTGCTCCTGATCTCTTCAACTGCATCATTGACCATCTGATGTCTAAGGTTTGTGAACGGGTCCCCGGAGTGCCCTTTGGCAGTTACCACCTGACTGACCTGGAGTACGCTGATGACACCATCCTGCTCAGCACATCCTACAGCCAGCTGAGAGACGCTCTGGGCGTATACAGTGAAGAGGCAGAGAAGCTTGGCCTCCATGTGAGCTGGACAAAAACTAAGTTCATGCGTGTCGGTGATGGACCGGACCCACCTCCCCTTCGGCTTGGGGACAACATCGTAGAGCCCGTCAAGAACTTTGTATATCTGGGATCCACTGTGACAGATAACGGGGACCTAAAACCAGAGATTCTCCGCAGAAGAGCCCTGGCAGCATCAGCTCTGCAGTCTCTCTGGAAACCACTCTGGCGGCACCAGACTATCTCACGCAAGACGAGCATCTGGCCTGGTCGCACAATGCCGCACCCGCTGGTTCGGTCATGTCCTCCATCTCCCTCCTGACCATCCGACAAAAGCCATTCTCCAGTTTGACCCGAGGGCTGCAGGCTGGAGATGACCACGAGGCAAGCCCCGCACCTGGTGGCTTGACGTCGTCGCGGGGGACCTCCAACAATACAGAGTTGCTGTGGAGGATGCAGAGCAGCTGGCACAAGACCGCCAGTGCTGGAAAAAACTGGTTCATCTGGTCAGCTCAACGCACCGGGATGGGTCACCCCCCCACCCCCCATTGCAGGAGCCCTAAAGAAAGAAAGAAGATTAATAAACATTCTCATTAGTGCATTAATTGTTTGTGGTTGTGGTTCCATTGCAGTGTGTAATTTAATAACTGTTGTGTGATTTATTCTTTTGTAATATAAATATTTGTGTTTCTGCAGTTCCTGCTCCTGTAACTGGGCTAAAACTGGAGAATGACGGCAGTGAGAACTCAATAAACACCGCCTGGACTCCTGCAGAAGGAGAAGTGGATGAATACCTGATCTCTTTAACTTCCTCTTCCTCCTCCACTGAGCAGGAAGCTGTGCTCCACCCCAACACATCCCATTGGCTCTTCAGGGGACTGACACCTGGACAGGCCTATCAGGTGTCAGTAAGGACTAAGAGTGGGGAACTCAGCACAGAGGCTAAAGCTGCAGGTAGAACAGGTGAGTGCAAACCACACCCACTGCTGTCATCACAGCCAATGAGGGGAGAGAACAGGAACTAATAACACGGTTAAGCGAAAACATTTTGTTGCATTTTTATACATTTACATAATTTTAGGCAACTCACTGACTTTAGTGAATGCTTAAAAAACTGAAAAAAGATAAACGAACAGTATTTTCAATTCTTACTGCTGTTAATCCATTACAGTACCATTGATGGCAGGAACTGTTGTCTGATTGGTTACAGAGACATTACGGATGGGAAGTGTGGTCTGATTGGTTACATTGTGATTAATAGTGGAATCTGTTGTCTGATTGGTTACAGAGGCATTACGGATGGGAAGTGTGGTCTGATTGGTTACATTGTGATTAATAGTGGAATCTGTTGTCTGATTGGTTACAGAGGCATTACGGATGGGAAGTGTGGTCTGATTGGTTACAGAGGCATTATGGGCAGGAAGTGTAGTTTGATTTGTTGCAGTGCTGTGGGGCAGGAACTGTGGTCTGATTGGTTACAGTGGCATTACGGATGGGAAGTGTGGTCTGATTTGTCACAGAGGCATTACGGATGGGAAGTGTGGTCTGATTGGTTACAGAGGCATTACGGATGGGAAGTGTGGTCTGATTGGTTACAGAGGCATTACGGATGGGAAGTGTGGTCTGATTGGTTACATTGTGATTAATAGTGGAATCTGTTGTCTGATTGGTTACAGAGGCATTACGGATGGGAAGTGTGGTCTGATTGGTTACAGAGGCATTATGGGCAGGAAGTGTAGTTTGATTTGTTGCAGTGCTGTGGGGCAGGAACTGTGGTCTGATTGGTTACAGTGGCATTGGAGAATGGGATCTGTGGTCTGACTATTCGCTCATACTGTCTGTAATATATTCAGGTTGTGTAGATATAAATGTATATTTTAAATCTGTATTTAATAAAAATGATTTATATTAATAAACATTCTCATTAGTGCATTAATTTTTTGTGGTTGTGGTTCCATTGCATTGTGTAATTTAATAACTGTTGTGTGATTTATTCTTTTGTAATATAAATATTTGTGTCTCTGCAGTTCCTGCTCCTGTAACTGGGCTAAAACTGGAGAATGACGGCAGTGAGAACTCATTAAACACCGCCTGGACTCCTGCAGAAGGAGAAGTGGATGAATACCTGATCTCTTTAACTTCCTCTTCCTCCTCCACTGAGCAGGAAGCTGTGCTCCACCCCAACACATCCCATTGGCTCTTCAGGGGACTGACACCTGGACAGGCCTATCAGGTGTCAGTAAGGACTAAGAGTGGGGAACTCAGCACAGAGGCTAAAGCTGCAGGTAGAACAGGTGAGTGCAAACCACACCCACTGCTGTCATCACAGCCAATGAGGGGAGAGAACAGGAACTAATAACACGGTTAAGCGAAAACATTTTGTTGCATTTTTATACATTTACATAATTTTAGGCAACTCACTGACTTTAGTGAATGCTTAAAAAACTGAAAAAAGATAAACGAACAGTATGTTCAATTCTTACTGCTGTTAATCCATTACAGTACCATTGATGGCAGGAACTGTTGTCTGATTGGTTACAGAGGCATTACGGATGGGAAGTGTGGTCTGATTGGTTACATTGTGATTAATAGTGGAATCTGTGGTCTGATTGGTTACAGAGGCATTACAGATGGGAAGTGTGGTCTGATTGGTTACAGAGGCATTACGGATGGGAAGTGTGGTCTGATTGGTTACAGAGGCATTAGGGGCGGGAAGTGTGGCCTGATTGGTTACAGAGGCATTACGGATGGGAAGTGTGGTCTGATTGGTTACAGAGGCATTATGGGCAGGAAGTGTAGTTTGATTTGTTGCAGTGCTGTGGGGCAGGAACTGTGGTCTGATTGGTTACAGTGGCATTGGAGAATGGGATCTGTGGTCTGACTATTCGCTCATACTGTCTGTAATATATTCAGGTTGTGTAGATATAAATGTATATTTTAAATCTGTATTTAATAAAAATGATTTATATTAATAAACATTCTCATTAGTGCATTAACCTTTTGTGGTTGTGGTTCCATTGCAGTGTGTAATTTAATAACTGTTGTGTGATTTATTCTTTTGTAATATAAATATTTGTGTTTCTGCAGTTCCTGCTCCTGTAACTGGGCTAAAACTGGAGAATGACGGCAGTGAGAACTCATTAAACACCGCCTGGACTCCTGCAGAAGGAGAAGTGGATGAATACCTGATTTTTTTAACTTCCTCTTCCTCCTCCACTGAGCAGGAAGCTGTGCTCCACCCCAACACATCCCATTGGCTCTTCAGGGGACTGACACCTGGACAGGCCTATCAGGTGTCAGTAAGGACTAAGAGTGGGGAACTCAGCACAGAGGCTAAAGCTGCAGGTAGAACAGGTGAGTGCAAACCACACCCACTGCTGTCATCACAGCCAATGAGGGGAGAGGACAGGAACCAACAACTCTGTGCTTCAGTATTCTGATTGGTTGGTTGCTTTGTCTCTGACTCTCTCCTCAGTTCCTGCCAGGCCGATGTGGTGTACTTTAGTGCCTCTTGGTGACCCTGTGTCTCTTAGGCTGTCCTGGTCACCGACCGTAGGACAGTGGGAATATTACAAGGTGCAGCTGCTCAATGCCTCATTTGTGATAATGAACCAAACGATAGACAGGGCAGCAAAGGACTTTCTGTTCACCAGCAAAACTCTGCTCCCTGGGAGTTTGTACACTGCCAAGATCACCGTGTTCAGCAGTTCTTTAACCAACACACAGTCCTGCCAAGCAAGACTCGGTTTGTATAAACACTTAATTACACCAAATGTTCAGCTAAGACATGTTTGGTGGTCAGTAGGTGCTTCCTTCTTTTTGCCCTGGAATCACAAAGCTAATATTGCTAAGATTATAGCTACCAGTTTAACATTGCAGACAATATTTGTCCATCTAGATAAGCACACAGTCTCCTCAAAAGTAACACCATTTGTATGTAAACTCCTTTCTCTCTATCTCTGTCTCTCTCTCAGCCCCTGGGCGTGTTCAGAAGCTTCTTGTCCATCACAGTGATGAGTCGTCAGTGTGTGTACAGTGGCGCCCCCCGCTGGGAGAGTGGGAGAAATATTCTGTCTATCTGACAGATATAGGAGGAGAAGTGAACAAAAGACAGACACTAAGCAGAGAGATAAATGAGTGCAGCTTTCATGACCTCACACCTGGAAAAGAGTATAATATCACTGTGGTAACACACAGCGGAGCCCTGAACAGCTCCACCTCCATCACCACCCACACCAGTGAGACACTCCATCCTCAAATATCTATACACAGAATCAAACTGAAGGCCAGTACCTGGGAACTAGAGGGGGGAATTAAAGCTGGGAACCGAGAACTGAAGTGAGGGGAATGAAGCTAGGACCTGGGGAACTGAAACTTGGACCTTAGGAAAGGAATCTAGGACCTTGGGACTAAGACTAGAACGTGGGGACTGAGACTAGAACCTGGGAAATAAAACTAGGACCTGAGGAATTGAAGCTAGGTCATGGGGAACTGTTTGTAAACCATTTTCACCTTTGATCCATAGCCTTATAACAGCTATAGCTACACCTATTGCATTAATTCTTTGTTGTGTGTGTGTATGAATGTGTCTAGTTCCAGCCGGTGTCACACAGCTGACTGTCAATAACGAGGGTACAACTGATTCTCTGCGTGTGAGCTGGACTAAAGCGGAAGGAGATGTTGACTTGTACCGCATGCTGCTTATCCAGAACAGCATTGTGATCCGAAATGAGAGTGTGACATCACAGCAGACATCACATAGCTTCCACATGCTGAAGAGTGGCACCCCCTACAGGGTGGTGGTGATCAGCATGAAGAACGGTGTGTCCTCCAAACAGAGAGTGTCTGAGGGGTGCACAGGTAACAACCTATGTAGGAAACACTGTACTACTTTCAGCCAAACATGCAGTACTGCTCCCAGGAATTAAAACTCACTGTACTGCTCCCAGCCAATCAGAACACACTGTACTGCTTTCTGCCTGTTAGAAAACACTATACTGATCTTAGCCAATCAGAACACGTTGTACAGCTCTCAGCCAATCAAAAAAAAATCAGGTCAATCTGAACTCACTGATTAGTGTAAACATACTAACAGTATAGTAGCCCCACCCCTTTGCTGAACTGTGTATGTGATTGGCAGTGCCTGCAGCGGTGGGTGGAGTCTCGGTCAGTAATAACGGTCGGCCAGATTTCCTCAGTGTGTGGTGGAGACCGGCGCAGGGGGAAGTGGACAAGTACACAGTCACACTCAGTCACTATGGCAACATCATACACACACACACTGTGCCCAAGTCCAGCTCTGAGTGTGTGTTCAACTCACTGGTGTCTGGCCGCCTGTACAACATCAGCGTCAACACACACAGCGGGTTGTACACCAACCGCACAGTGGTGCAGGAGAGAACACGTAAGTACACGCTCACCCATAACAAAGAACATGGACATACACAAGATGAAACCATGAACACAATGATCATTTGTCTACTCATGTTTGTTTGTGTGTGTGTGTGTGTGTGTGTGCATGTGTGTGTGCATGTGTGTCAGAGCCATCTCCCGTGCTGACTCCGTGTGTTACACACATGGCGCGGGATGACTCTTTGAGGGTGTACTGGCGACGTCCTGCTGGAGATTTTGACTTTTACAAGATTGTTGTTAAACACAACAACGTGATCCAACACAACACCACAGTCACACAGTCCCAAGATGAGTGTGTGTTCACTGACCTTGTCCCGGGACGACTGTACACCGTCATCATCAGTACTTGGAGCGGCAAGTACGAGGCCAGTGTGTCCACTCACGGGAGAACACGTGAGTAAACACACACACACACACACACATAAATTCAAGTTGAGTATTACTGTCTATTATAGGGTTAGCTGCAGGTGGAAGAAGTATGTGGTGGATATAGTGTGACTGGTGTGAATGATAGATGTAGTGTGAGTGATTTGAGTGGTGGATGTGGTTCGAGTGGTGTGACTGATGGATGTGGTGTGAATCGTGGATGTGGTGTGAGTGGTTTGAGTGGTGTGAGAAATGGATGTCGTGTGAGTGGTGGATGTGGTTCGAGTGGTGTGAGAAATGGATGTCGTGTGAGTGGTGGATGTTGTGAGAGGGGCAAGAGGCATGCGTGGTGGATGTGGTATGAATGGTGTGTGTGTGTGTGGTGGATGTGGTGTGAGTGGTTTGAGTGGTGTGAGTGATGAAATCATGCTCATCACATATGGTGAAGAGAATACTGTGTTCCCAGTGCCTTCATTTCCTATGGTGCCCATCTAAAGGCGATATTCATACACAACCCTGGCACTGGAGTCTTCCAAAAGAATTAACTTTATCTTCCTTGGGAATGCTAGGCAGTACCATGTCTAAGCAGGTATTGAAAGTCTCATCCTCCTGTGAGTTCAGGGTTGGAGCGTAGGCACTCAAAATTTTCGCCATCAGATTGTGGCAAGAATCAGGCAGATGGTCGTGAGAAGCTCACTGTTTACAAATGTGAGTTCATAGGGTTAGGGTTAGGGCTGGCACTTTTATCCAAAGAAATTAACAATTGAGACAGCAGTTGAGT
Source organism: Pangasianodon hypophthalmus (assembly GCF_027358585.1). Classification (NCBI taxonomy): domain Eukaryota; kingdom Metazoa; phylum Chordata; class Actinopteri; order Siluriformes; family Pangasiidae; genus Pangasianodon; species Pangasianodon hypophthalmus. The sequence goes on from NC_069716.1 coordinate 30,347,131, forward strand.
TGAGTTTGGTTTGGGTTAAAGGCCTTGTTCAAGGACCCAACAGTGGCAACTTGGTCATGCTGGGATTTGAACTAATGACCTTCTGATAAGTAGCTTTAACCACAGTGCACAGTCCATCACCTCAAGATCTCTGAAGATTTGGGGTGGCATGTAGTCCCTGACGACTGGTTTCACTTTCCTCCTGCACTTTTCATTACTAACTTTTCATAGACCTTACTGCCAAAGGAAACCTTACTAGGAGCTAAGCTCCAGACATCACATAAACAAGGTGGAGTTCCTCTGAGAAAGCACACAATGAAAGTCTCTCTCTCTTTCGCTTAGTCCCCGGTGGTGTGCGTAACCTGACGTTGTTGTCTCGGGGGACGCAGGAGCTGGGCGTGGCGTGGGCATCAGCTGTAGGAGATGTGGATCATTATGAGGTTCAGATTGTGTTTAATGATATGAAGGTGTTTCACCCGGTCACTCTGAGCAGCAGTACGACTCAGCACGTCCTCTCACTGCTCACGCCCGGACGCCTCTACAAGATCATTGTGTCCACCTTCAGTGGCCCCAATCTCAGTACACGCTTCATTGAAGGGAGGACAGGTACATCATCACCAATGTCAGTCTGTCTCTCTATTCCCCTGTCTGTCTGTCTCTCTGTCTCTCTATTTGTCTGTCATTCTGTCTGTCTGTCTGTCAGGGTGTCTGTCCCTTTTTCCTCTGTCTGTCTATTTATGTTGTCTGTCTTTCTGTCACTCCATCTCTCTTTATCCCACCATCTGTCTGTCTCTGTCACTCCATCTGTCTGTCACTCCATCTGTCTCTCTGTCATGCTGTCAATCTCTCTAACTCTTTCATCACATTATATTCCTTCTGTATTATACTGACTGATCTAATACACTGATGTACTTGTGTGTTTCCTCTCCTCAGTCCCGAGTAAAGTGAAGAACATCCACGTCAGTAATGTAGAGGAGACATCAGGTCTGCGTGTGAGCTGGACTCCATCTCAGGGTGATGTGGACAGTTACTGTGTGTTTTTGATTGGTCCAGGCGGAGTCATGGAGACACGCCCCACCCCCAAACACATTAATGAGATCACCTTCAGCTCATTACAGCCTGGAGAGAAATACAGCATCCGAGTGCAGTCTATCAGTGGGAATTTACACAACAACAACACTGTTACAGCACGTACAGGTATACACTCACACACAAACACACACACACTGTACACTCACTGTACACCCACACATACACACCGTACACACACCCACACACATACAGTCAGGCTTGGGGAGTAATGGAACACATGTAACAGTGTTACGTAATCAGGATTAAAAAAAAAACTGGTAACTGTAATCTGCTATAGTTACGTCAAAAAAAAGAAAGTAATCAGATTACAGGTATATTTTGTAAAAAAAAAAAAGGGAATATCAGGATTATCAAGATTACAAATATTTCATTTAAAACCAATCTTTTGACATAACGCAATATAGACAGCTGCTTGATTATAGTTCTGGTTCTCTCTCGCCAGTCGTGACTCACGTGAGCCACCTCCTGGTGCATCCACAAATATCATCTGTCGCTAATCATTCTGCTCTAGAGGCATGCTGAAACTGTTTATCACGATGATGACTGCTGGAGAAATGCATTACAGTCGTGGGAATTTCAAAATTATTTTGTCTATAAAGGAGAAAATGGGAACAACAACATCACAGTACAGTGCAAACTGCCTTCCAGCCAGGACTTGACATTTAATTTAAAGAAGCATTTAAGCACAGAAATCGTGTTAGCTAGTTTAGCTAAATGATTTAGTGTTAGTTAGTGTTTTGAAATTCCCTGGTTTGCATGATGAAAGTTGTGGGTGAGGCTGCCAGCTGTGCTCAGATATGAACATGACTACCACCCCCCCATTATCACTCCACTCCATCCAAGTTCAAGTTCAAGTTCAAGTGGAGTTTATTGTCATTTCAGCCATATACAAGTACATAGTGAAACGAAACAATGTTTCTCCAGGACCAAGAACAACACAGAACTACAAGGGACTACATAATTTATACATAAAGTGCACAAGTGCAAACATGTGCAGACCACACAAGACAGAGCTGTACTGTAATGGCTTGGGACTGCAATTGCTGTAGTGGCTTTGGGGCTGCGGTTGCCACGAGCAGCTTCGTACTCAGGACTCCATCAGTGGACAGTGGATAGATTTTAACCAACCGGACTTCGGCAAAAACTGTGATGAATTTATTGGTTGCACTATTTGTCCATATAGTACACAATAATAGAAGGGATTTATTTATAATCGCACTATCCGTTGCGCCCAGATGAGGATGGGTTCCCTTTTGAGTCTGGTTCCTCTCAAGGTTTCTTCCTCATATCATCTCAGGGGAGTTTTTCCTTGCCACCGTCGCCACTGGCTCGCTCATTAGGGATAAATTCACAGGGATAAATTCACATATGTACAATATATCTTTTTTGTGTGTGTGTGTGTGTGTGAATCCATTTATTTCTGTAAAGCTGCTTTGTGACAATGTCCATTGTTAAAAGCGCTATACAAATAAAATTGAATTGAATTGAATTGAAATATTAGTAGCAGCATAAACATGTGCAAAAACCTGCAAAAAAATTGCATAGAGGATGGAGGATGCTCAGTTGTGTGTGTGTATATATGTATGTGTGTGTGTTCCTTCAGTCCAGGTTCTGAGTATTGAGGAGTCTGATGGCATGGGGGAAGAAACTATTGCACAGTCTGGTTGTGAGGGTCCGAATGCTTCGGTACTGTTTGCCAGACAGCAGGAGGGTGAAGAGAGTGTGTGAGGGGTGTGTGGGGTCATCCACAATGCTGGTGGCTTTGCGGATGCAGCGTGAGGTGTAAATGTCCGTGATGGAGGGAAGAGAGACCCCGATGATCTTCTCAGCTGTCCTCACTATTCGCTGCAGGGTCTTGCGATCTGAGACGGTGCAATTCCCAAAGCGGAGAGTGGTCATTCTGTGGTCTTCTGAAGTCAACAACCATCTCTTTAGTTTTGTCCACGTTCAGAGACAGGTTGTTGGCTCTGCACCAATTCGTTAGCCGCTGCACCTCCTCTTTGTATGCTGACTCGTCGTTCTTGCTGATGAGACCCACCACGGCGAACTTTATGATGCGATTCGAGCTGTGCGTTGCTACACAGTCGTGAGTCAGCAGAGTAAACAGCAGTGGACTGAGCACACAGCCCTGTGGTGCCCCAGTGCTGAAGTCTATGAACTGAAGTCTATGAACAGCATTCGAACATAGGTGTCTTTATTGTCCAGGTGGATGAGGGCCAGATGGAGGGTGGTGGTGATGGTGTCATCTGTTGAGCGGTTGGGAGGGTAAGCGAGTTGCAGGGGGTCCAGTGAGGGAAGCAGCAGGGTCTTGATGTGCCTCATGACGAGCCTCTCAAAGCACTTCATGATGATGGGTGTAAGTGCAACGGGACAGTAGTCGTTGAGGCAGGACACTGGAGACTTCTTTGGCACGGGGACGATGGTGGTGGTAAACAAGGTCCAGCGCGTTCTTCCCTCTCGTTGCAAAGTCCACATGCTGATGGAATTTAGGGAGCACTGACTTGAGATTTGCATGGTTGAAATCTCCGGCAACAATAAACAGTCCGTCAGGATTTGAATTCTGTAGCTCGCTAATAGCCCCATACAGTACACAGAGCGCCTTCTTAGCATTAGCACTGGGGGGAATGTATACACCGATTATGAGGACGGTAGTGAATTCCCGTGGTAAATAGAAAGGTCTGCATCTAACAGTCACAAACTCCACCAGCGATGAGCACTAACTAGAAACTAGCACCGAGTTCTTGCACCATTCCATGTTGATGTAAACACACAAGCCACCGCCGTGAGCCTTACCGCACAGAGCTGTGTTTCTGTTGGCACGAAACGAGGGTAGCCCGTCTAGCTGAATGGCGGTGTCCGGAACTCTGTCGCTGAGCCACGTCTCCATGAAAACAAAGACGCAGCAGTCTCTAAACTCACGCCGCGTAGTTTGCTGGAGTCGGATGTAATCCAATTTATTGTCCAGGGAGCAGACATTGGAGAGCAGAATGGACGGGAGAGCCAGCCGGCTAGGGTTTGTTTTTAGCCTAGCACAGACCCCCACCCTCTTGCCGCGCTTCTGCTTTCTCGCGCACCGCTTGCGACGTCCCCTCCCCCGGCCACCGGCATCAGGTGATGCCGAGGGCTGGAGGCCTGGTCCCCGCAGCAAGCCGAGATTGCGTAGCTTCTCCAGCAGATCATCATGCAGAACAGCCGTAGTGTTGTTTCTGAAACTTATGAGTGTCTGGCGGTGGTATACATGAACACCGGTAGCTCTGATGTCCATGTGCTGTTAAAAGTCGGGCTAAAGACAAAAATAGCACCATTTTGTATCCGGAGTGGCCGCTGCATGCTACTGCCGCGCCGCCATCTTGGACTGCCTATCCATTCACTCCACTCCATCCATTCCTGGTACACAGGATGCCTGCTGTCAAAGCCAGTAAGGGGAACTCCCGCTAACCCCGCAAGCTTGATCGGTGAAATGAAGAAAGATCACAGCCTTGATCAACATGTATTCTGAAATAGCCTAATGTGCATGTAGATGGTGTAGACTTTTTTAATGTTGTGTGTGATGGTAATGACATTTTTTCCTTGTACTTGTTAATATTAGTTAATGAAATTTGAATGTATAAGAACAAAATACACAAAGAATGAACTGGACAATGAACTGGATTTTTTTGCTGAACAAACTTTTAAATTACTGTATAACAAAGCTTCTAAGATCATGCTACAAAATTATGAACTTAATAATATTTTTGATCTTCAGATTTTCGATTGGTCACTGCTCTTGCAGAAATGTGCTCCACTGTCACTTCTCATTTTCATCATAACTTCAGTTGAAACTCTAAAGTTGTTCTCTGAAATGCTTTTTTATAATTTCATATAATTTTATTTCTTACAACACTGCATTACAGTGATGTTCAAATGTGCAATATTTTATCATTTTAAATATTATTATATTTCTTTTATTATTTCTAAGGTGTATATATAGTTATAGTTTTAACTTTTCTTTCTTCCTTCCTTTTCTTTCTTCCTGCACTTTAACTGTCTGTGAGCTTCTGTGATAAGTGAATTTCTCCACTGTGGGATCAATAAAGTTTATCTTATCTTATCTTATCTTATCTTTTGTGATGTTGTTGATGTTGGTCATGTTGCTTTCCTGACTTTATTTACATATCTGACCTTGAAGTAATCCAAAAGTAATTAAATTACATTACTTTCATATTACTTGGATTATGTTACTGATTACATTTTTTTATCAACTAATTTGTAACTTTGACAGAATCCATTTTTAAGGGGGCAGTCATGGCCTAATGGTTAGAGTCTCAGGCTTGTAACCCGAAGGTGAACCTGAAGGTTGTGGGTTCGAGTCTCAGGTCCGGCAGGGATTGTAGGTGGGGGGAGTGAATGGCCAGCGCTCTCTCCCACCCTCAATACCACCACTGAGGTGAGACCCTTGAGCAAGGCACCGAACCCCCAACTGCTCCCTGGGCGCCGCAGCAAAAAAGGCTGCCCACTGCTCCGGGTGTGTGTTCACGGTGTGTGTGCAAATGCAGAGCACAAATTCCGAGTATGGGTCGCCACACTTCACTTCACTTATTATTTACTTGTCTTTTTCTCTCCCTGTGTCTCTCTTTCTCTCTCTTTGTCTCAGTGCCTTCCCCAGTGGCGTCAGTGCAAGTGGACAGTGACGTGAGTCTGAGCAGTGTGTGTGTGAGGTGGCGTGCGGGGCAAGGTGTGTGTGATGGGTTCAGCGTGTTGCTGCAGGATGAGAGAGGGTCGGTATTGAGGAACGTCACGCTGCCACCTGTCTCACTGCAGCATGAGTTCATACAGCTCACTCCAGGCAGGAAGTACCGCATCCTCATACACACCCTGAGTGGCGGGATTCAGAGCAGAGTGGCCGTCACACACACACGCACACGTGAGTCACTATTATTATTATTATTATTATTATTAGTATTAGTATTCAATTCAGTTCAGTTTTATTTGTCTAGCACTTTTAACAATGGATGTTATCACAAAGCAGCTTTACAGAAATAAATAGATTCAAATTAAATTAAACCAAAATAAATTGTAAATATGTGAAATTATCCCTAACAAGCAAGCCAGAGGTGACGGTGGTGAAAAAAAACTCCCTGAGATGATATGAGGAAGAAACCTTCAGAGGAACCAGACTCAAAAGGGAACCCATCCTCATCTGGGTGACACCGGATAGTGCGATTATAAATCATTCCCTTCTATAACTGTGTACTACACAGACAAAAAGTGCAACTGTGTAACCAGTAAATTCATCACAGTTTTCACATGAAGTCCGGTTTGTTAAACCTATCCATTGTCCACTGATGGAGATCTGAGACCTTGCGACAACCGCAGCCTCAAAGCCACCACTGCAATTGCAGTCCCAAGCAATCACAGTACAACTCCCCATATGAGGTCCCCAAGTGGCACCATAATCATCAATCCCAATGATCTCCAGGCCGTCCATGTGGGGCCGCCCCCAGCAGCAGCATGCCATCTCCAACCGATGAGAACTCCAACCAGAAGTAGGGCATCAGGATGGATCAGGCAAATTTGAAGAGCAGAAGGGGTCAGGATCACTGGTATCTCAGGAGTGGCATGTGTAGCTCGACACAGAGAGTGAGGGAGAGAGAGAGAGGGTGAGAGAGGGAGAGATTGTTAGGTAAGCTTTTGTCCTGTAATGGTTAAGGACAAAATGCTTTGTAATGCTTTGTGTGCAGAGTGCAAGCAGGGACTCCGGCAAGACTAGCTATGACAGCATAACTAAAAAGGAGAGCCAGAAGCTAACACAAACATGAGGGAGTCCTGGGACATAAAGCAGCAACCACTCCACCATCAACAAACCTGAGTGAACGTGTGAGAGTGGGGGGGCGACAGCATCCAAACATCCCAGTTCACCACAACACTCTATGCCTGTGAACCCTCCAGACCTGCTCCTGTACCTAAGAAAACTATTCACTAAAGGCTATTCACTATTGACTAAACAAATATGTTTTCAACTTAAACACTGAGACTGTGTCTGAGCCCCGAACACTAAGTGGAAGGCTGTTCCATAACTGTGGGGCTTTGTAAGAGAAAGCTCTACCCCCTGCTGTAGTCTTCATTATTCTAATCGAAGTAGGTGTGGCTGATCATACAAGACCAAAAGTTCGCTCGGGTACTGCGGCACGAGACCATTCAGTAATTTATAGGTCAATAGTAGTGTTTTATAATCAATACGAAATTTGATTGGGAACCAATCCCAAAGTTTAAAGTTTACAGTTCACTACAGCACAAAATAAAACATCTCTAATACATTTAATCCAGATACAGTTACTCAGCAAGATATTTGGTGTGTGAAGTCTTATTTAGTGTTATACTGGGACTATGTGGCTAATGTGGCTAAAAGAAGTTTATTTTCTGAAAATAAAATAAATGCAAGGCAGCGTGTGTTTAACGCTGTTGGTGTTGACTGTGTGTCCCGCAGTCCCGGCACCGGTCACTGATCTGTCCATCCTGAGCCGCTCATCCTCATCCCTGTCTCTTGGCTGGTCTCGTCCTGAGGGGGATTTTGACAGATTTGTGGTTTACCTGTACAGAGGTGACAGCTCTCTGCAGGAGCAGTGCAGTGGAGGAGCGAACATGATGAGCTGCTCCTTCTCTCACCTGAGACCTGGAACAGAGTACAGAGCCACGGTTCTGACGTGGAGCGCGGAACTCAGCAACAAAAACTCCATCCACATCCGCACAGGTTTCACACACACACACACACACACACAGACATGTGAGTCATAAACTAGTACATCACGCTTAGACCTGTATACCTCGACATCAAGTCCATTCACATCCTGCAGGTCACACATACACATCTGCACACCTGCATCATACATGCTTGCATCAACTCACACCTGCATCTCTCACACGCACATACACCTGCATCAACTCACACCTGTATCTCACACACACACACACATACACACACCTGCATCACACACACTTGCGCACACACCGGCACTGTGCTCTGTCGGAAACTCCTGACGACAGGGCCAATGCTTTTCTATTTTCTGCCACTTGGGAGCTAATGTGTGTGTGTGTGTGTGTGTGTGTGTGCAGTGCCGGCGGCCGTGTCCTCTGTGTGTGTGGAGAGCAGGAACAGGACAGACACTCTGTATGTGAGCTGGAAACCTGCTGCAGGTGAAGTGAGCGGATACACAGTCACTCTGTATGACTCAAATCAATCCCAGCATGCCAGGCAGCATCTGAGCTCTGACATCACACAGCTGGAGTTCCATGGGCTCGTACCTGGACGCCTCTACTTTACCAACATCACCACACACAGTGCTAACCTCTCCAACATAGCTGCCTCCATCTCCAGGACTGGTGAGGACATAAACGACAAGAGAAACAGAGAGAGAGAGAGAGAGAGAGAGTGAGAGACAGACAGAGAGACTGACAGATAGATAGACAGACAGACAGACAGACAGACCTCTCTGTATGTAAATGTGTAGATGATATGTCCTTCTCTGCTCATGCAGCTCCAAAGCCGCCATCGTTGTTCTCTTATGGGGACGTGACCAACACGTCAGTGGAGGTGAAGTGGGCAGTGCCAGACGGAACAGATTATGATGACTTTGATCTGCAGTGGTCTCCAGGTGACGGCCTCTCAGTGATTAACCCGTATCAGAGCACCACGTCATGCAGCCGCCTGCTGAAGGACCTGTACCCCGGACGACTGTACACACTCCGCCTCCGCACCGTCAGCCGCGCAGGAGGACACGCTACATACAGCCAACACATCTACATACACATCCGCACAAGTCAGTGTAATAATGTGTGTGTGTGTAATGACCTGTGTTTGTAAGTGTGTGTGTAATAGTCTGTGTGTGTGTGTATATGTGTGTTTCAGAGCCTCAGCGGATCTCGAGTCTGCACTGTCGGCCGTTGAACTCATCTGCGATCTTGTGTTCGTGGAGCGCCCCACAGGCTGATTTTGACTCGTACAAGGTGGAGTGTTTCCGTCAGGACTCGGGTGTGTTGGTGAACTCCAGACGAACGCTGCGCAACTCCACGCTGTACCACATCACAAACCTCGAACCTGACAAACGCTACAGGGTCTCCGTTAAAGTTGTCTCCGACAACATGACCAGCGAGGCAGCCGAGCACAGCACCATCACCATGATTGACCGTTAGCACACACACACACACACACACACACACACACACACTTCAACTGTGTTCCAGGATTCCACTCCTGTGGCATTAGGGAAAGTGGCAGTAATAATATACAGAATATCTAGTGTGTGTTTATGTTTGAATTTTAAATTAGGGTGATAACAGTGTGATATCTTAGTGAGTTGTGTGTGTGTGTGTGTGTGTGTGTGTAGGCCCCCCACTGCCCCCTCTCTCCATCCGGGTCAGTAAGAGCACCGCCCACATCACTAAGTCCTCCATCTTCTTCCATTTTAACTGCAGCTGGTTCAGTGACGCTAACGGTGCCGTTCAGTACTTCAGCATCATCGTAACAGAGTCTGACAGTCAGTATACCCAGAGTAAGAGTTTTTCCTAACAAACTCTTACTGTCAGAATGATTAAGAAGTATTTGTGTGTGTTTGTGTGTGTGTGTGTGTGTGTATGTAGAGAGTGAAGATGTTCAGCCTGAACAGCCTGAACAGCCTGAACAGCGCCACCCGCTGCCCTCATACAGGGATTACATCAATAACACTTTAGTGAAGGTGTATCAGACAGGATATTTCCCCAGCAATTGTGACGATGGACTCAGAGGCTCCACACACACTTTCAACATCACACTGGGCTCAGGCATGGACACTCTCGGGGGGAAGTGTGAAAACACGGACACAGAGCGCAGTGTGTACTGTGACGGCCCTCTGAAACCCAACACTGCCTACAGGTCAGCTTACACACACACACACCCACACACACACACAGTGACATCTGTGTGTCAGTGACATCACTTCTTATCAGAGTTAATATTCTGAATTGCAGATTTGTCAGTAACAGTACTTTTAATGAATCTTTCTCTCTCGCTTTCTCCCTCTCTCTCTCTCTCTCTCTCTCTCTCAGACTAAGTGTGCGAGCGTTCACGCAGCTGGGTTCATCTCCCCTCTTTAGAGATACCTTCCTCTCGCTGCCTTTAGTCACAGACAGAGGTACACACACACACACACACTCTTTATCATACAGCTAGCATCTCCTGTGTTAACCTTGTAGTGTGGTGTGTGTGTGTGTGTGTGTGTGTGTGTGTGTGTGTGTGTTATCTACAGAGCCTCTAGGGGGTGTGATTGAGGGAGTAAGTGCTGGACTCTTCCTCATCATCTCAGTGGTGGGAATCATCGTCATCCTCATCTGCAGACACAAAACACACAAAGTGTGAGTCAGTATTGCTGTACTTGTGGTGGGCAGGCCTACACAAACATGGGTGTGGTTCAGTGAAAAAGTGGCACAACAGTTCATAGCAAGCCAACTATTTAGCAAATCAGCTATCATACTGATATCATACAGGCTGGTGTCTGTTTAAGTCCACTTAACTTTTAACATTCAGCTTGAGCCAATACAACATTATACACTCATAATATTCACATACATTTACTGTATATACATTTATATACTAAAGCATTAAAACAGTTTGTATGTGTGTGTGTGTGTGTGTGTGCGTGTGTGTTCGTGTGCATAGTGTACAGGAGCCAATGGTGCGGATGAGTGTAAGGAGAGAAAGAACGACATCAATCTCGAGAATTAGAGGGTATGAATATTCACACTACTTCACACACACACACACACACACACACACCATTTATAAATAATTAGTCATGTTTAATTAACTTTCCTTTTGTTCTGGTTTTCAGGAATAGACGCATCTCAAGGTAAACACACAGCATTAATATATTTGAACTGATTTTCAACAGAAATTCTCTCAGTGTGTTTAATCTCAGTGTGTCTAATCTCAGTGTGTTTAATCTCAGTGTGTCTAATCTCAGTGTGTTTAATCTCAGTGTGTCTAATCTCAGTGTGTTTAATCTCAGTGTGTCTAATCTCAGTGTGTTTAATCTCACTGTGTCTAATCTCAGTGTGTTTTAATCTCCGTGTGTTTAATGTCATTGTTTTAAATTTAGTGTTTAATCTTTGTGTGTTTACTGTGTTTAATTTTAGTGTGTGTTTAATCTCAGTATGTTTTCACAAAAGTTTCAATCTCAGTGTGTGTTTGCATTACTTATGTTTTAAAATATATTAAAATATATTTTAATTTAATTTAATTTTATTTTATTGTAAATTAGGTTCAAGCTGGGTGTAATTGACACAATGACACATTTTAATGCCCTTTAACCTTTTGATGTTTTTCTCATCTTTTTATTTGCAGTCCGATTAACATCTTAAACTTCGAGGCTCATCTCACTAAACTGCAAGCCGACTCCAACTACCTGCTGTCTCAGGAATACGAGGTCATTCTCACAGCTCACCGTTTATAATCCACCTTTAATCAGATTAACGGCTTTATGTGAAACAATGAAAAATCAGCATCATAACGTAATGACAGAATATTAAAGCTGCTTTATGATTTGGTAGATCATCTGGTAGAGCAATGCCAATGCAGTTTGTATTCATGTGGATTAATCTCATAGTCAGGATTAATCCCGACCCCATACTGAACACACATGAGAAGTTATACCTGCTGTTTTGTGTTCTGCAGGATCTGAAGGAAGTGGGTCGGAACCAGCCTCTGGACACTGCGTTACTGCCGGAAAACCGAGGAAAAAACCGCTACAACAACATTCTACCATGTGAGACTCTTCATCTGAGACTAATCCAGTTATAGCACCACTTTATTGCTCTTATACCACAGCAGTTTACCACAGATTATAATTTTTAATTCATTAAAGAGGGAAAAGTCATACTTTTTATCAATTTGTAGTTAATAATAATAATTAATGTTCTGTTAAGTTAGTTCCTGTTGTCACTTACGTTATAGCAGCTATAAACACTCGTTCCCTCACCAGCCTCTCTTTATTCTCTCTCTTCAAGTTAAAAAGAGAAAATCGCAGCTTGTTACATGTTAGCGAGAAACCGCAAAGAAGCGTAAACTCCTCTGTCCTGAAGATGTCGGAAAACTTAAAGTTATAACTTTACCGTTACAAAGCGCTGACACTGGAGACTCCTTCCATAAATGTTAAATAAACATCTCCTTACAGAAAACTTCACCACGTGTTTATTTGGAGCGTCCGCTGTACACGTCCCTGTGAATGAACTGTTACTATAGAAAAGATAACATATTAGAACGAGCGCATTAATATAAACATGTGATTTGCAGCTGCACCAATGTCAGAGCTGCTGTTATAGAAAATTAATCAACACTTTCTGACCAATCAGAAGTAATAAATAAATAAATAAATAAATAAATAAATAAAAACAATAAGAAGAAGAGGAAGAAGAAGAATAACCCTCGTCTTGGTGTTTTTTTCAGATGATTCCACTCGAGTGAAACTATCGTGTGTGGATGATGATCCGAGTTCAGACTACATCAACGCCAGCTACATTCCTGTAAGTGTGTGTATTGTGATGTGTGTTGTAATGTATATGTGTTGTGATATGTTGTGCATTGTGACATGTGTTGTGTTGTGATGTGTGTGTTATGACATGTGCATGTATGTTGTTTGTGTTAAAGGGGAATAATTTCAGGCGTGAGTACATCGCCACACAGGGACCACTTCCTGGTACTAAAGATGATTTCTGGAAAATGGTGTGGGAGCAGAACGTCCACAACATTGTCATGGTGACGCAGTGTGTGGAGAAAGGACGGGTAATAAGAACGTCACTGACAAGAACTATAACAATTCAATTCAGTTTTATTTTATTCATATAAAAGTACAAGTGTGTAACCAGGACCTTATAAGCTTATGAGCTTATGAGCAACTTACCGTATGAATATGAGCATGAGAGTCATTTCTGAATTCATTATTGTTTTAACTTGAAGTCTATTTTATTGAATTTAATAACTGTTCAATGATAAAGACTCAAGTGCAAAGCTGTTCATAGCAATTGCAATCCTAAGGCTATCCAAGGAAGAACATCCACAGACATCTTCATGGTTTCTAAGTGGTACCATCCACAGTAATCTCATGTATCTTTAGGATATCCATGTGGGGCCATCCTCAGCAACAGCAAGTGAGTTTTAGGTGATGAGAACTCCAACCAGAAGTAGCGCATCAGGATGGATCAGGCAGGTCCGGCGAGTAGAAGGGGTCAGGATCACTGGCATCTCAGGAATAGCATGCGTAGTGTGACAGAAAGAGAGAGAGAGAGAGAGAGAGAGAGAGGAACACAGACTGTTAGGTATATACAATGTACTTTGTGTGCAGAGTGCAAGCAGGGACTCTAGCAAGACTAGCTATGACAGCATAACTAAAAGGGAGAGCCAGAAGGTAACATACTGCCAACCCAACAAAGGACTTCATCAGGGAAAAAAGTGGAAGGATTTAGACTTGCCGAATTTGATGATAGCTGTGGGATGCCGGCTTGATGCAGTAATTGTAAGCAAGGGATATGCAACCAAATATTAAATGTTATTTACTTTAATTTACTTTTTATTATCACATCTAGATGTAAATATCAGGAAATAAAAGCTGAAATTCTGATATATCATTGTATTCGTATTTTGATCTCAAACCCAAATATCTTCAGTGTATAGCAAAAACAAAAGAATTGGCCTTGCTGTTCCAGTACTTACACCGATCAGACGTTTGGGTTTGAGATCAAAAGATGAATATGAGACAATATATCAGAATCTCAGCTTTTATTTCTTGATATTTACTGTACAATATAATATGTAATATAATAGTGTGCGCTAGATGCTGAACAGGCTGTGAAATGAGACACAGCATTAATGTCATTAATCAGCTTTGGTTCTGGTTTTATTCCTCAGAATCTCAGTCAAGTTCTCAGTATTCACAGTTATTTCTCTTTTGCAGTCTTTGCTTTGTTCCTAATGATTTTGGATAGTTATATACATTCTTGTTATAGACGCTCTCATTATAGACGCTCTCATTATAGAAGTTCTCATTATAAATGTTCTTGTAATAGACATGCTCTAATGTCTTCAATGTACAGCATAAACAAAATAATTGGCCTTGGCGTTCCAATACTTTCGGAGGGGATTGTACTATGTTATATATTATATTAGTGCAGCCTTTCTGTAGTGTTCTCAGTAATTCTCAGTATGTGTGTGTATACAGGTGAAATGTGACCACTACTGGCCATTTGATCAGGACCCACTGTATTATGGAGATCTGATTGTGCGGATGCAGTCTGAGTCCGTTCTACCAGAGTGGACCATCCGGGAGTTTAAGATCTGCAGTGTAAGTAACACTCATTTAGCTTGTGTGTGTGTGTGTGTGTGTGCGTGTGTGTGTGCGTGTGGTGGGGGGAAGGGGTGGCTGGGTGTTGTATCCCAAATATCCTAGGTCATCAAAACACACACTATGCCCATAAATCCTCCAGATTTACGCTTTACCTAAGAGAAAAGCTATTAACAAAATGTTTGACTAAACAAATATGTTTTCAGCCTAGACTAAAGGGTTCAGACTGTGTCTGAGTCCGTAACTGTGGGGCTTTGTAAGAGAAAGCCTCTGCTGTAGTCTTCATTATTCTAAGTACCAACAAAGAGCCTGCACCTTTAGTTCGAAGTAGGCGTGGCGGATCATAAAAGACCATAACTTTGCTCAGGTACAGCAGCATGAGACCATTCAGTGCTTTATTGATCAATAGTAGTATTTTATAATCAATACGAAATTTGTTTGGGAGCCAATGCAGTGTGGATAAGATAGGGGTGATGTGGTCATATCTTCTGGTTCTAGTAAGGACTCTTGCTGCTGCATTCTGGACTAACTGGAGCTTGTTTATGCTCCTACTGGAACATCCAGACAGTAAGGCATTACAATAATCCAACCTAGAGGTAACAAAAGCATGAACTAGGTTTTCTGCATTGTGTAGTGACATTGTATTTTTTATCTTAGCAATATTTCTGAGATGAAAGAAGACTATCCTAGTGATATTATCTACATGAGCTTCAAATTAGAAACTGGAGTCAAAAATCACACCAAGGTGTTTTACTGCTGCACACGAAGTAACTGAAAGGCCACACGGAGTTACTATTTAATCAGAAAGCTTACTTCTAGCTGCCTGTGGTCCTAGTAGAAGTACACTATATGGCGAAAAGTACGCTATATTACCAAAAGTATTCGGTCACCCATTCAAATGATCAGAATCAGGTGTCCTAATCACTTGGCCTGGCCACAGGTGTATAAAATCAAGCACTTAGGCATGCAGACTGTTTTTACAAACATTTGTGAAAGAATGGGCCGCTCTCAGGAGCTCAGTGAATTCCAGCGTGGAACTGTCATAGGATGCCACCTGTGCAACAAATCCAGTCGTGAAATTTCCTCGCTCCTAAATATTCCACAGTCAACTGTCAGCTTTATCATAACAAAATGGAAGAGTTTGGGAACAACAGCAACTCAGCCACGAAGTGGTAGGCCACGTAAACTGACGGAGAGGGGTCAGCGGATGCTGAAGCGCATAGTGCAAAGAGGTCGTCGACTTTCTTCACAGTCAATTGCTACAGAGCTCCAAACTTCATGTGACCTTCAGATTAGCCCAAGTACAGTATGCAGAGAGCTTCATGGAATGGGTTTCCATGGCCGAGCAGCTGCATCCAAGCCACACATCACCAAGTGCAATGCAAAGCATCGGATGCAGTGGTGTAAAGCACGCCGCCACTGGACTCTAGAGCAGTGGAGACACGTTCTCTGGAGTGATGAATTACGCTTTTCCATCTGGCAATCTGATGGACGAGTCTGGGTTTGGAGGTTGCCAGGAGAACGGTACATTTCGGACTGCATTGTGCCGAGTGTGAAATTTGGTGGAGGAGGAATTATGGTGTGGGGTTGTTTTTGAGGAGTTGGGCTTGGCCCCTTAGTTCCAGTGAAAGGAACTTTGAATGCTTCAGGATACCAAAACATTTTGGACAATTCCATGCTCCCAACCTTGAGGGAACAGTTTGGAGCGGGCCCCTTCCTCTTCCAACATGACTGTGCACCAGTGCACAAAGCAAGGTCCGTAAAGACATGGATGACAGAGTCTGGTGTGGATGAACTTGACTGGCCTGCACAGAGTCCTGACCTGAACCCGATAGAACACCTTTGGGATGAATTAGAGCGGAGACTGAGAGCCAGGCCTTCTCGACCAACATCAGTGTGTGACCTCACCATTGCGCTTTTGGAAGAATGGTCAAAAATTCCTATAAACACACTCCTCAACCTTGTGGACAGCCTTCCCAGAAGAGTTGAAGCTGTAATAGCTGCAAAAGGTGGACCGACATCATATTGAACCCTATGGGTTAGGAATGGGATGGCACTTAAGTTCATATGTGAGTCAAGGCAGGTGACCGAATATGTTTGGTAATATAGTGTATGTGGACACCTGACCATATCTGCTTGAATACTCTATTCCAAAACCATGGGTATTAGTATGGGTTTGCTCCCCCTTTGCTGCTCTAACAGCTTCCATTCTTTTGGGAAGTCTTTCCACTAATTGTTTTTTAAATGTGGCTGTGATGATTTTTGCTCATTCAGCCACAAGAGGATTAGTGAGGTCAGGCACTGATGTCGGGGGGAGAAGGCCTGGCATGCAGTCAGCATTCCAGTTCTTTCCAAAGCAAGGATACACAACCCTAAATGGAGGCCAGTATTCAGTCATTTACCTGTTTAACCAGTGCTGTCTCAGTACTGGGATGAGGCCTAAATCCTGACTGAAAGATTTCATGAATGTTATTCCTATGCAACTATGAGCCTAACTGCTATGCTACAACCTTTTCTAGTCAACAAGCTGATGATTTTGGAGAGGAAATTAGTGAAATTAGTTCGCTCTATTAGATGGTATTAAAAGAATTCTAATTGCTCTCCTGACATGATTATATTGTTATCTACATAGTTGGTTATAAAATTGCCTGACTTTAAGTTAATACTCTGAATTTTCTGTCTAATATTCTTAATTTTGTCACTGAAAAAAATTCATAGAGTCATTGCTACTACATACTGTTGGTATTTGTGCTTGTGCCATGGTCTTGTTCCTAGTTAACTTGTTTCAGGTTCTTTACGTTGGTTGGATGATGCTTATGGACCGCAGTTTCTACACAATGTCTCAGATTCTTGATTGGTTTCAGATCTGGACTTTGATTTGGCCATTGTAGAACATTCTTTTTTTTGTTTTGTTTTTAACAACTCGTGTTGCTTTGGCCTTGTGCTTGGGATTATTGTCCTGCCGAAAGGTGAAGTTTCTCTCTTCTAATCACAAAACACTTCCCACATTTTCTGGCAAACACCAGACATGATTTGATGTGTTTTTCTTCAGTAATGGGTTCTTTCTAGCACCCGTCCCCTCCACCCCATACAAGCCAGTAGTATGCAGAGCTCTGAACATTGTTGACTGGTGCACCTTCACTCTTGACCACTAGGACTAGTGGTTAGGCCTCGGTGCTCTCTCTACCATAGCCCGGGTTCAATTCCCAGCCAGACCCTGGTATTGCACAGTGCACTCCCAAGCCCAGATAAAATCGGGGAGGATTGTGTCAGGAAGGGCATCCGGCGTAAAAACTGAGCCAAATCAAATATGCGGCCGAATGATCCACTGTGGCGACCATTAACAGGAACAGCCGAAAGAAGAAGAATAAGAACAACAACATTTTTTTAAAGACCTGCTGACAAATAATGTATTTTGATGTTGAAAATTTACTTTAAAAGCATATTAGCTTGCAATAAAAATACTGGCTGGAACCACCTGTGTAAGTGTTATTTGTAATCCAGATGAATCTGATGACCTTTAAAGGGGTTGAATACTTTTGCAAGGCACTCTGTACTGATCCAGCAACACTAAGAGTCTTTCTATAGCTAAGAAGGCTCTCCTTCCATGCAGTTTGGAATACTAGCAATTTAGTGTGATGCCATTTATGTTCTAACTTTCGAGTGGTCTGTTTTAAGTTGTAGCTGTTCTCCAAAACACTGGAATTTAATGAACCATTTTTGTGTGTGTGTCTGTGTGTGTGTGTGTGTGTGTGTGCGCGCGCAGGAGGATCAGCTGAATTACTCTAGAACTGTACGTCAATTCCACTACACTGTTTGGCCTGATCACGGAGTTCCTGAAAGCACTCAGTCTCTGGTGCAGTTTGTTCGCACTGTGAGAGATTACATCAACAGAACCCCGGGTTCCGGACCTTCCGTCATCCACTGCAGGTATACACACACACAAGAACTCAAAAGGTGTGACACATTGGGAGTTTCCACAAACACGGTCGTTGTTCCAGTTCTAGTTGTGATTTTGCTTGTTCTTTTTATTCTAGTTCCTGTTATATTTGTAGTTCATTATGGCTCTCATTCTTGTTCCCATTCTAGTACTTGTTCTAGTTCTCCTCCCAGTTCTGGTTTTTGGCCTTGTGTTTGTTCTACTTATGGTTTTAGTTCCTGTTATTGTTCTGACTGCAGTTTTTCTTTTGGTTCTAATTCTGGTTTTAATTCTAATTTAGGTTTTAATTCTAGTTCTGATTGTTGTTCTAGTTTTGGCTTTTGCTCCTGCTTTTATATGTGTTCTTGCTTGAATTCACATTCTGTAGCTCCATATTTCCTGTTCCTGTATATAGTTGTTGCTCCAGTTCCCATTCAGGTTCTGGGTCTAGTTCTGCTCTACTTTCCTCTATTTCAGGTTCTAGATAAAGTTCTGTTTTTTTGTTTCTAATTTTAGTTGTGTTTCTGATTATTGTTCCTGTTCCACCATAGGTTCTGTTTCTAGATATAATGCTTACATTTTTTGTTCTGTGTGTTACTCTCTCTCTCTCTCTCTCTCTGTGTGTGTGTGTGTTGTGTTTGGCAGTGCCGGAGTAGGTCGTACTGGAACCTTTATTGTTCTGGACCGGGTTCTGCAGCAGCTAAACACTAAAGACACAGTGGACATTTATGGTGCTGTGTTTGACTTGAGACTGCATCGCTCACACATGGTGCAGACTGAGGTGGGACACAACCTCTGATCTCATACACTGTTCAATAACAGATTACACATGAGGCTTGTGTGAAATAACAATGTTATCGTCTCTGCACAATATTACACTGTCATGATATCCAGTGATGTTTACTGTGATTATATTGTATTACCAGACCTGCCAACCTTTCCTCATTTTGGTAGGACTGCCACAATTTAACACTGGAGTACGCTTGTGCGAGTTATCACTCAAAAATACACCAAAGAGCAGTTCTCTTTTCTCCCCAATAAAATGAGAGATGAGACAATCGACATATGAATTTGGAATGATTTGCACAGGTGTTTTGAACTCTCTGATATTAACTGACACCACCTGAAAGCCCCATCCCCTTCCCCCATCTCACACTGCTGTTAAAGTGGTAAATCACGAGTGGGGAAAAATCAATTTCACACAAGCCTATCAATATAAAAGAGACCATATTTAACTCTGTGTGTGTGTGTGTGTGTGTGTGTGTGTGTGAGCAGAGTCAGTACACGTACCTGCACCAGTGCGTACGTGATGTTCTTCGTGCGAGAAAGTTACGGAGTGAGCAGGAGAACCTGCTGTATCCTGTCTATGAGAACGTGGCTCCAGAGAACCACTGGGGTCAGAACACACTTTTATTTTATAAAAATACCACAACCATAAAGGATTACAAAATCCTTTTAGCATAAGAGCTTCTAATAAAGACTTTTTCAATAAATATGAATAGTTTTATTTTCATATGTTTATTTGCTATATTATATATAATATTCAGGATGCAGAATCATAAAGAATAATCCAAAATAAATAAATTAAATTAAATTAATCTTTACACTTTGTATATTAAATCTCATGACTGAGAGTTCTGAATGTTTTATGATGTTTAGGTATTTACCTAATATATCTATCTATATCCCTATATACACCTACCTTTCATATCCTGTATATTTATTTTATTTATTTAAATTACAGATGGACTGCACATGCGCCGTTAAAAGCTGTATGGACTGGATGAAGACTTCACTTTTGAAACACTGAATTAAATATATATTAACTTTATATTATATTATATTTATAATATATTATATTTTTTTTATAGAGCATGTGTAAGTATGTTATAAACACAGTGTATATTGTTTATAAATCTCGTACATAAGCTACTGTACAGGACAGAGTGAATGTTATCATACAAAATGAAGACTTTTTACTGCAGCATGTTTTTTGAGTGTAATTTTGTAATATCTTTGCAGAAATTTTAGAATTTGGTTTATTATCTTTACAGTGTCGCTAATCATTAGCATTTATATATATATATATATATATATATATATATATATATATATATATATATATATATATATGTGTGTGTGTGTGTGTGTGGGTGTGGGTGTGTGTGTATATTTATATATAACTTTTTAAAATTTAAATTAAAAAGGGAAGAGAAAAATATAAAGTTTATACTTAAGCTCTGTTTCTGAATATTTGTTATTTGTTAAATTACAAATAACAAAAAGAAAGAAAAATAGACCACAAAAGTCAAAGACAGTATGGAGTGGGTTTAACTGGAATTAAAAGTAAAAACACAGTAACAGGAGATGGTAGAGGAGGGAGATGCAAGTGCAGATAATTTATTGTTTAAAGTATAAACAAAACAAATGAAACTGTGAAAACAAGAACCATTAACATGAAATGTGGATATGAAGCAAGCGACATACCGACGAAAATAATAATGAGGCATACATAACGACAAACGACAACTACAACAAAAACCTGATGGTGAGACACTGAAAAACTAGAAATTAAATAGTGGTGCTAATAAGGCATAACGAGACATAGTGAGGCATGTGACATGCAGGGGATGATGGGTAGTGTAGTTCTGCACCCTTTGATGCTACCATAATACCAAACTTGAGTGTTTATTAAACATCCAGCAAAATTTGAACAAAATATAAACATCATAAAAATTATTTATAAACCAGAAGTACATCCTTCCTACTTTCACAATCATTGGGAGTAATTAGCACCCAGCACCGTATCTGCTTCGAATGATTTTCTTCCCAACCACACTCGCTTAATTTAGATCTTGTTTCCATTATCTCACATTTAAAACAAATATACAAGTGTATAAAGGTTTTTATTTGTTATTTTTATTTCTTATCAAAATACAGTATTATTTTAATATATTTTACTGTTGCCTTAAACCAGAGATTCCAGTCTCTTGGCTGCTGAACTTTTAGACATTTATCACATTGCACAAAGGGTAGTTTATTTCCACTTGCTTCTATGATCTGTGAAAATGATACCCATACATCCGACTTGCCTGAGGTTGGCTTCTTAGCACTAAACTGACCATTTTCCAATCCAAGTTCAACATCCTTTGACAACAGTGTACCCGTGCTTTGCTCTGTCATCCTTATCGACACCTGCATATCCTGCTCTGAGGACTGCACCCACGGACGCTTTCAGTGTCATACTTTCTAGTTGTTGTTTGTTTATATATATATCTATATGTACTAAGTAAAAGGCTGTTGACCGCCCGCTCCCACCCAAAATATACTAGAGTTACCGACTGCTACTGTCTAGAGTGACATTTCTCCAATTTGACAGGAGGATGTTATAAGAGCTTCTGGAGCACCAGGTGCATATTGTGGACATGCTCCTTCTCTGAGAATAAGAAAAACAGAGAAAGAGCATGTCCACAATATGTTTGCAATATATTCTCTCAGACCCTAGTTTACAAATACCTGGAACACAGAAGGAGCAATAACAAGCCTATATGGCATTGCAAGATATTTGTATTGGCCTGATGTAGTAATGAATGCAGTCTTCCACTCTTTGTCTTCTCTTATGTGAATGAGGTTATATGCACTTCTTCCCTCTTCCAGAGATGATACCACAAGAGGAAGAGGATATTAGTACTTGACTTCAGACCGCGGTTATATATACATGGCCAATGGCTGCTTTTTTTTTTTTTTTAATGATTCATTGACACCATGGCAAAACACTGTTTTTAGAGCTGGAACCTACTGGAACCAATGAATATCCAAATGAGAAAACCAGGAGAAGATGCAAGGGTCAAACAAAAAGGTGATGCAGGAATGTAACAACTCAGAACCTGAATGCAAAGAAACAGCAAGGCTTCATAGTTAAGCTAAGCATCAAAGTGATTTATGTATGCTAGGAATGGGAAATGAGCTTGATAACCAAGGAATTGTCCTTAGAATTTGAGGGACGGCGCCCTCTGGTGGTGAAATGTCTCAGGCAGCCGTGACAAAAAAAAGTGCAAAATGTCTGCGTTCATTTCATTCATTTCCTATTACCTAATATTCAACCCTAATCCCTAATATTAAACCCTAATCCCTAATATTAAACCCCCCTAATATTAAACCATAATCCCTAATATTAAACCCCCCTAATATTAAACCCTAAGCCCTACTATTAAACCCTCCTACTATTAAACCCTAATCCCTAATATTAAACCCTCCTACTATTAAACCCTGATCCCTAATATTAAACCCTCCTACTATTAAACCCTGATCCCTAATATTAAACCCTCCTACTATTAAACCCTAATCCCTAATATTAAACCCTCCTACTATTAAAACCTAATCCCTAATATTAAACCCTGATCCCTACTATTAAACCCTAATCCCTAATATTAAACCCTCCTACTATTAAACCCTGATCCCTAATATTAAACCCTCCTACTATTAAAACCTAATCCCTAATATTAAACCCTCCTACTATTAAACCCTGATCCCTAATATTAAACCCTCCTACTATTAAACCCTGATCCCTAATATTAAACCCTGATCCCTAATATTAAACCCTGATCCCTAATATTAAACCCTCCTACTATTAAACCCTAATCCCTAATATTAAACCCCCCTAATATTAAACCCTGATCCCTACTATTCAACCCTCCTAATATTAAACCCTGATCCCTAATATTAAACCCCCCTAATACTAAACACTAATCCCTAATATTCAAACCTCCTACTATTAAACCCTGATCCCTAATATTCAAACCCTCCTACTATTAAACCCTGATCCCTACTATTAAACCCTCCTACTATTAAACCCTAATCCCTAATATTCAAACCTCCTACTATTAAACACTAATCCCTAATATTCAAACCTCCTACTATTAAACCCTGATCCCTAATATTCAAACCCTCCTACTATTAAACCCTGATCCCTACTATTAAACCCTCCTACTATTAAACCCTGATCCCTACTATTAAACCCTCCTACTATTAAACCCTGATCCCTAATATTCAAACCCTCCTACTATTAAACCCTGATCCCTACTATTAAACCCTGATCCCTACTATTAAACCCTGATCCCTACTATTAAACCCTCCTACTATTAAACCCTGATCCCTACTATTAAACCCTCCTACTATTAAACCCTAATCCCTAATATTAAACCCTCCTACTATTAAACAATGATCCCTACTATTAAACCCTCCTACTATTAAACAATGATCCCTACTATTAAACCCTCCTACTATTAAACCCTAATCCCTAATACTAAACCCTCCTACTATTAAACCCTAATCCCTAATATTAAACCCTCCTACTATTAAACAATGATCCCTAATATTAAACCCTCCTACTATTAAACCCTAATCCCTAAGTGTCAGGTATTTCCCCCTCAAGCTTAAGATACCGGTGGCGCAACAGCACGCGCTTCCGAGTTAGGACTTTGTTTACGTTAACGTGTGTTTTGTGTTCATTCATGTCCTGTCTCCTCCCCTGTCTTGTCATTGGTTGTATCCTTCATGTGTCATGTTCTGTCTCACCTGTTCCTAGTTTCCCCCTTGATTATTCTGTGTATTTAAATCCCCGTGTGTCTTTGTGACTTTATTGAGCCGTTCTGTTCTGTGTGTTCGCTCCGGGTTTTGACTTCTTGTTCTGTTCCCTCGTTTATCCTTGATATTGCTGTTTGTATGTCGTCTGACTCTTGCCTGTTTTGGAATATATTTTGAACATTGTTCAAAAATTGTTTTGGATCTGTCTGTCTGCCTCTCTTAATAAATACGCCCTTTTACTGCACTTGCATCCGTCTCCACTCGCATATTGTGACACTAATATTAAACCCTAATCCCTAATATTAAACCCTCCTAATATTAAACCTTCCTAATATTAAACCAATCACTAATCACTAAAATTAAACAGAGGTGATGGTGGTGAGGAAAAACTCCCTGAGACGATATGAGGAAGAAACCTTGAGAGGAACCAGACTCAGAAGGGAACCATCCTCATCCCAGTGACACCCGATAGTGCGATTATAAATCATTCCCTTCTGTAACTGTGTACTACATGGACAGATTGTGCAGTTGTGCAATCATGGAAATTCATTATAGTTTTTTCAACAATAATGAATTTCCTGGTTACACAATAACACTATTTGTCCACATACATATACCTTTACCTGAAAAACAGAAAATTCACTCATATTATTTATTTACTATTAATTAATTATTAACTGTTCTGCAGAATAATGTGAATTAAAATATTTTGTAAGTTGCTGGAAGTTTCTGCGCTCTTTGCGACGCACTGATCCCTCCTGACCCCCAGGTGTCTCCATCTCATCATCCTGAGGAACACAGTGTAGAAAAACATAACCTCATTTAATCCAATTATAATACCATGTGTTAAAATAGTTCATATTTTGTATAATTTATATAAACTGATATAAATACTACATACATTCTTTCTGTGTATTTTATGCCTTTGTTCACTGTTATTGTTTGTATCAATTGTTAAATTCTTTTGCTTTGGTCGCTAAACTGTCATGCCAATAAAGCACACTGAACTTGAACTTGAACTTAGAGAGACAGACAGAGAGAGAGAGAGAGAGAGAGAGATGGGTGACATGAATAGAGGGGGGTTCTTTCACCCAGCTGGAGTTTATTACTGCCTCACTGTGAGAAAATGTCTCAGGGAAACTCTGGAGATTTACTAACACACACAAACACACACAGAGTTGAACACTTTACTTCACACCCCACATGGATGATCTCCTGAAAAGTGGGTGGAACCTAACACTGTGGACCCGAGCGCTGTGGAACCTAATGATGTGGACCTTGCCTAACACCCGACAATCCGCACTTGATGTAAAGAGGTTCCTAAGCTGTATAACAACTTTTTAAATGCTTACAAAGACCTCAGCTAGCTACGGGAGCGAGATCACGCCCAATGACAAAATACATTTTGGTTACAATTACAATTTGGTGACATAAACTTACTCACTCATTCATTCATTATACAGTGGCTAACTTCACCTGGATTTTATAGACTTAAATCTAAAACTCTAATGAAAAAAACGGCTGTGATGCTTATAATGAAGATCTTTCCAACACACTTGGCACTGGTTGACTATATAGTACACAGTTATAGAAGTGTGATTTATAATCGCACTATCGGGTGTCACCCAGACGAGGATGGGTTCCCTTCTGAGTCTGGTTCCTCTCAAGGTTTCTTCCTCATGTCGTCTCTGGGAGGTTTTACTCACCACCATCAGCTCTGGCTCGCTCATTGGGGATAAATCTAAATCTATAACTATATCTGGATATCTTTAAAGCTGCTTTGTGACAATGCTCATTGTTAAAAATGCTATATAAATAAAATTGATTTGAACTGAATTCAGTTGAAGTTCCAATGTTCTTTGTTCTGTGTAAATTAGTCAACGCTGTCACGTTCTCACACCAGCAGTTTAATGTCACTCCAGTTCTCCAGTTCTTCAATTCTCCAGTTCTTCACTTCCTTCCTGTGCTTAATTTATGAATTAAACACTGATTTATCACAGTATTAATGAACAGTATTAAAATAGAGTGACATGGTAATGTGGATAAATTCTACACAATGAATCTCTAATCAGAACAGGCCACACCCACAAACCTGCAGAGATATCATCAACTCGTCACGTTCTACTGTAAAGTCAAATAAACTGAATTAGTGTGTAAATTCCCTCATTCGGGTAATGAAACATAAAAAAACTCTGTGTATATCCTCCATGTGTGTTTGTGTGTGTTCCATATGCATTCTTCAGTAACACACACACACACACACACACACACAGAGACACACAGCAGATGTTTGTGATTCTCCACATAAACTAATAAAGTGGTTAAATATAGACTCTATTCTTCCCAGGCAGAGGAGTCAAGACAAAAACATGAAGACTAGGGTCAAAGTTCACAAGGTCTCTGCTGTAGCCTCTCTCTCTCTCTCTCTCTTTTGCTCTTTCCCTGACTGATATAGGCTACTACAGCCTGTCTGCTTCTACAGTGAGTAGAGAGCATCGGATATGACATGCACACTTGTTTATTTTAAACCTGAATTAGATTGACATATTCAGGACAGCTTTGTTTTATCAGTCAGTCCTGAGTCCATAGTCAGTGAGGTATTCTCTTCTAAAGAGAAACAGAATAGATAATCAACCACATTACTGTGTTAAAGAAGTGATCCTACAATGCATATAAAAAGTTTACACACCATTGCTAAAATAGCAGGTTTATGTGATGTGAAAAAATGAAACCAAGATAAATAGTTTCAGATCTTTTTCCACCTTTAACATGAAATAACAACCAACAACATTAAAGTGAAAAAACAATAGAAAGCTTTTAGGAGGAAAAAACTTACAATAACCTGGTTGCATAAGTGTACACACCCTTTTATAATGGCTCACGCGACTGTGCTCAGAATGAACCAATCACATTCAAACCCATGCTCAAAAGTAACCTGAATTAGATTGACATATTCAGGACAGCTTTGTTTTATCAGTCAGTCCTGCCTTCCAGCCTTCAACACTGAAGTGAGTCTGTTTAACCCCGAATGAAGACCAGCTGTTTCTGTACGAGTTTCTCCACATCTTCTTGGTTTCATCCGACTGCTGAAGAGCTTACAAAGCATGTACAGGATCTCGCTCTGGAAAGGTATCATTCAGGAGAGGGGTACAAAAGAATTTCCAAATCGTTAGATGTACCATGGAACACTGTGAAGGCCATCACCAACAAGTGGAGAAGATGGAGCACCACAGAAACATCACCAAGAACAGGATGTCCCTCCAAACCTGACGAAAGGACAAGAAGAAAACTTATCAGGGAGGCTGCCAAGAGACCTTCAGCAACATTAAAGGAGCTGCAGGAACATCTGGCGAGTACTGGTCACTTCCTGCATGTGACAACAATCTCTTGTATTCTTCACATGTCTGGGCTATGGGGTAACGGGGACTGGGGCTCTAGTCAAGATAGAGGGAATCATGGCTAGCTCCAAATACCAATCCATTCTGGCTCAAAACCTGCAGCTGAAATTTCACCTTCGACCACGATAATGACCCAAAGAACAAATCCAAGTCAAAAAAAGGAACAGATTCAGAAGAAGAAAACCAACATTTTGGAATGGCCCAGTCAGAGCCCAGATCTAAATCCTATCAACAGCATTGACCTGAAGAGGGCTGTGTGCAGGAGATTCCCTCACTAACTGATAGATCTGCATTTTTGCAAGGAAGAGTGGAATAAAATTGCCAAATGTTCTAAGTTGGTAGACTCTTACCCAGAAACAGTGAGTCCTGTATTACATGCAAAAGGTGCTATAACAAAGTATTAATCAAGGAGTTTGTACACTTATGATCATATATACAACCAGGTTATTGTAGAATTTTCTTTATTTTTTTCCCCTAAAATGTTTCTCTTTGTTTTTTTATTTAAATTTTATTGTTTGCTGACAGACTTTGAAAGAAGGCCTTGTATGTGGTTAAGGTCGCACATCAGAACTCTCTGATTGGTTTGAAAGGGTTGAAGTGGTCCGGGCTGGTGCCAGGCTCTGCCCCATGAGGCTGCTGGAGGTCCCTGTACAAACCTCCATCAATTTTATATGTTTTTAAAGGAAGATTATTGTACCAAAAAAGGCTTTTTAAAATCAAAGTCTCTCTCTGGAGTTTAAAAGCACTGACTGCAGCTTTAATGTGCCATTTTTTTTACCTCTTTGTAAAATTCACACTATCCAGATGATCCAGTTCAGTTACATTTCATTTGTACAGTAGAGTTTGTCACAAAGCAGTTTAACAGGAATCTGGATATAGATTTCGATCCCTAATGAGCAAGCCAGAGGCGAGAGTGGTGAGGAAAATCTCCTTTTATTATTTTTAATAAAGGTTTGATTTTGTGTAGGTAAGGGATTGAGTACAGAAGTTTATGATTTTGAAGAGGAAATTAGTTCAGACTGTTGGATGGGAGTTAAAGGTTCTAATCGCTCTACTGATTTGCGTATATTTCGTTTTCTACATATTTGGTAATCAAACTGTCTGACTTTACGTTAATACTCTGAACCTTCGGTCTAATTTTTCCAATTTTGTCATGAAAAATATCGTAAAGACGTGGTGGTCTTGTTTCTGGTTAATTTTGCTACTGTATTAACTAAAAATGCAGGATTATTTTTGGAGAGATACACTGATCTCACGACTCTAAGATCACAAGCACAGATTCTGAGTCTGAGGCAGGAAGTGATGCGGTGTGTTTATCTGCATCCACAAAGCTTGCTCTCACAACACACACACACACACACACACACAAATCATGCTCTGTTTAGAAATAAATTGGGTAATTCCGTTGGAAAATGTAATATTCTGTATTACAGAACAAGGGAACCTGTCAGACAGTGCTCCAAACTAGAACCCTTTTAGGAAACCAAGAACCCTTAACTAACCCTCTAAAACACTTGAAAGGTTTATTTTAATAAGTGTGTGTGAGTGTGTGTGAGTGTGTGTGTGTGTGTGTGAGTGTGTGTGAGTGTGAGTCCTGATATTCATAAAAATGCAGTAATGTTTTAAAGAATAAAAGCACAGTGGCGACATCCGGTCCAGAAACTATAAAATAAACAGGGAATGGTTTCCTCTAATAGCACAACCCCCCCCCCCCCCCCCCCCCCCCCCCCCCTCTCTCTCTCTCTCTCTCTCTCTCTCTCTCTCTCTCTCTAGTCGGTGTCGCGCGCATCATCGCCGGAATAAAGGCGGAGCGCGCGCGCAGCAGGCGGACTGATTTCTCACCTGTGGAGCGCGCGCTGCTGGATTCTCCTCGCGCAGGTAAGTGAACTTCACAAGCAACTTACTGCCAAAAAAAAAAAAAAACGCGCGCGTTCATTCCCTTTTTAACTGATTGGTTTTTGGTTCAACTTCAGAGTCTTTGCTCTCGTGCTGCTGCAGAGGCGCGGTGCGTTTTGTTTTTTATTTAGATTTATTTATCTTCTGAAAGCTTATTGGTCCATTAGAAACGGCACGCGCGAGATTTTGTGAGGTTTTCACGTGGAGACTTAGAATTTAACCAGAAAATAAAATAAACACCGAAATATTCAGTTATGGGGACAGGCACGTGTGTGTGTGTGTGTGTGTGTGTGTGTGTGTGGACAGCTCTTGCACATGCACGTGCCATTTTTACGCTGTTGATTTGGTTTCCTTGTTTACTCACACACTCACACACACACACACACACACACACAAAGATCTGCGAGATCATCTCAGGTCCCTTCACCTGTTTCTGTCAGTCCAGTGTGAGAACTAGCTGCTCCGAAACAGAATCGCGAGTGTGTGTGTGTGTGTGCGCGCGCTAGAGGCTTTATCATGGCAGTGGTGTGTATCAGCATGAAGCAGGCTGTAGGTGAGCTTAAAGTCGGACTGCAGAGTTTCACTGTTGTGCTGAGTTTGAGTTGTTGATGTGTGTGTGTGTGTGTGTGTGTGTGTGTTGTGTGCTTTGCGTTACAGCCACACCCTCAGATAAAAGGGTACTAAACTGTACCTGTGTCTGTGGTACCTTTAATGTGTCTCTGTTACCTGTAAACTTAGGTATCTAGTGCAGCTCCATAAAAGTCTCATTACAAAAGTAGCTTTTGAGGTCATTAGTGACAGTTCAGCAACAGTCTGATCTAAAAATGACATAAAGTTTATAAGCAGCTGCAGTGTTTAATGCACTGGATAAATCTGACAAGTTAATAAATATGATTTATTATTACACACACATACACACACACATACACATACACACACACATACACATACACACACACACACACACACAGAGTGGGTTCAGAAAGTTTTCAGATGCCTCCACTTTCTTCACACTTAGTGTTATAGATTTTCTGGCCATTAATCTACACACAATAATCCATAATTCATAATGGAAAAGTGGAAAAGAAGTCTTTAATAATTTGTGCAAATTTATTAAAACTTAAAAACTAAAATCTGTCAGTTAGAGAATTCAGAGCCTTTATTCAGTACTTTGCTCCTTTTGCAGCAGTTACAGCTTTTATTCTTCTTGTCTAAGTCTCTACAACCTTATCAGAGGCCCAGTCTCCTCCGCAAAGAGCCCCTGTGCTGCAGGTTTTCATTCCAAACAAGCAGCAGCCTCACCTTACAATCCATTAAAAAAGTGAATCAGGTGGAAGCAGTTGAGGTTTCAGCGGGGTTTGAACATGTGCCACACTCGCCCTTTGCAGGGAAGATTGGATACCTCTGATATTCAAGCTTTACACACCTGAATTTGGGTGAGCTTTCTCCAGCTCAGTCAGGTTGCATGTGGAGCTACTGTGAACTATCTTCAGCTCTCTCCACAAATGTTCCCAGGGGTTGACGTCTGGGCTTTCCTCAGGACGTTGTTGTGCTGAAAGGTGAACCACTGCCCCTGTCTGAGGTCATGTGCACTCTGGAGCAGGTGTTCTTTAAGGACCCCTGAGTATTTGGCAGCATTCATCATTCTCTCACTACTCTCCCCACCCCTGCCACTGAGAAATACAGCCATAGCCTGATGCTGCCACCACCATGTTTCACAATAAGGATGGTATTACCAGTTGATGACCAGAACCTGGTTTTTGCCAGACATTGCAACAAAAATATTTCCCAGAGAAGCCAGAGCTGGATAGAGCATTTTGTGTTGCCATGGTAATACACAGACTAACTGACCGCGTGTAGTAAGTGTAGTAACGGTTTCAGTGGAACAAACTGTTGCTAAAATTGAATTTTTATGTAGGAAACACAGACAAGCAGAGTGAAGCACACAGCGAAATGTACCAGTGCTGTTATACTAAACTCCAGTGCTCTCAGAACGCTGTAATCAAAGTAGTGGACTGGAACTAACTGTTATATAATGGATTGTGTGTAGATTAATTGCCACAAAAGTAGATATATTCCAATTAAATCTATAACACAGTAAAGTGTGAAGAAAGTGAAGGGGTTTAAATATTTTCTGAACTCACTGTACATCTTAGTTTTATTTTAGAAATGATCCAGGCACATGGTGTGTCCTCTGAGACAAACGTGTGTAAAGTGCTTCTGTGTTGCAGATCCTCAGTGGTGAAATAAATTTTTGAAATTGTTCTTTTTTTCATTAGTGACTAGCTCATGTTAGCATGTTAGCACTTCCTCCTCATGCTGCAGTGTTCACACATCATTTCATTTGTAAAGATAGTGGAAATGGTTGTTGTGGTTGTTATCTAACTTTAGCTAGCAGGATCTACCTGTGTTCTTGTTAAATGCTAACATATGAAATCTTTAACCAGAGGGTTACACTTATAATAATTATCGCCATGGACACACAGACAGATGTGTTTAATATTAATGTGAAGCTTCACTTTCAGGTTTGTTTAGGAAGCTCCAATAAGTTAAACATGGAGTCTTTGAGGAAGTGCTTTTTTTCCCCCCCAGATTCTGCATGCTCTCTGAAAAAGAGCATCAGCTAGCCAAGTGCTAATATCAGAGTCAGATTTAAACCAGACCAATGAAGAAGACTGCAGGTCTTTATTAGCAAAGCTGTCACATAACAAACAGCACAATAACACCAGTAAAAGGAAAAACAGACAAAATGTTAAAATGTGTAAAACAAGCAAAGAGCGAGTGGAAATGCTCCACATGTAATCCTTTAAACAGAGCAGAGTGTGAAAATACACAGACTGAGGAATGAGAGCTGAAGAGACACAAACACTGAGAGAACTAAAGTGTGTGTGTGTGTGTGTGTGTGTGTGTGTGTGTGTGTGTGTGTTTACATCCCCTGCCTGGTTAACGTAGTTTCTTTAGTTAGAGTTCCATAGTAAAACTACACAACTACTGTGTGTTTGAGTTCTATTATGTGCCCTAAAATGAGTGAAAAAATGTAAAACAAAGTGAAGGTGTGTGTGTGTGTGTGTGTGTGTGTGTGTGTGTGTTAGTGCTGACTGTTAGCTTGAACTCTGGAAGGTCAGAATAAAAATAAATATAACTCGACTCGAGCAGAGAAATCGATATTGACAGTAAATTCTGTGTGACTCTGTGCTGCGAAATGTAAACCTGTCGAGATACACACACACTTCTGAGAGTGACTGTGTGTGTGTGTGTGTGTGTGTGTGTGTGTTCATCCATTCGAAACGAATTAAACTTGGATGTCCATATTGATGTCATGAGTCTGATGTCTAATATTAGACTGAAAGGAAGTTGCAGACACCCCTCCCCCCCAACACCCCCCCCCCCCCCCCCCTCTCTCTCTCTCTCTCTCTCTCTCTCTCTCTCTCTCTCTCACACACACACACACACACACACACACACACACACACACACACACACACACACACACACACAAACCCATCTCTGATTCCCACGCCGGGGCTTTTAAACCGTCACTCTGTTTTATTTAAACTCATTTAAACGCAGTTCAACATAACACACGGCTTTAACTCGGAGATAGCAAAATGATCCAGAACAGCTGGACAGAGAACACACACACACACACACACACACACACATCAGGAAGAAACATCACTGCTCAAACACACAGTGATATTTTCACACACACTGTGATTTTAAAATGTCACGAAACAGACAGAAACAAAACCACAAACTGCCTCACTGAATAAAGCAGATTAATCACAAAACTATAAAGATTTACTGCAAATTAAACTCCACATCATACGAGACGTTTGTAACGGAAGAACATTAAAATCTACACAATTTTCTTAAAACTTAAGGTCTCACATTATTACTGATAATCATAAGCAAAATCTACAAATAAACCAACACTCATTTATACAGTGAAATAGTTTTATTTTAAATACATTTACTGTAATTGCGTCAGTTTATTTGTAAAGATGTACTATTTGATCAGAACCACACACACACACACACACACACACACACACACACACACACACGCACACGCGCGTGTAATACACCATCTATTTACTGGTTGTTTACCTTTAAACCCCAGCTTTAACTTTTGTCTCGCAGATATTCATAAAATTAATATAAGCACACACACACACACACACGCACACAAATACTAGAGCGGACAACTTTGATCCCTACAGCTGAGTCATTTGGCTCGGTTCAGAGTCATTTGATGATTCATTCATTAGCAGTCTAAACATATTTATTAAAGACATGTAATTATTAAAAGTGACACGTTTGTGTTTTTATTATCCGGAATCATGCAGAGTATCATCTGCAATCTTCAGCTAGCTATAGTCAAGTCCAGAATTATTGGCACCCTTCCTGAAAATTGATAATTAAATAAATACTTGTGTATAATTTTATTTTTTTATTTTTATTATTTTATAAAAATTGTGCCATCAACACTTACACGCTTACAGTTAATATTTGCTGATGCATTGAGTGTTTATTATGAGACACAGAAACAAGGTAGGAAATTATATCAAAAGTGCAAATTCTTTCAAATGAATATTTCAGTGGCTTGCATTTGTGAGTAAAGACAGAGACATAAAGAATACTATTACCAGGAATAAATTATTTATGACTCTGTATTTATTTATTTATTTATTTACAATTAAATGTTTGTTATTATGGGTAAATGATGATGATGATGATTATTATTATTATTATTGTTGTTGTTGTTATATGTACAGAAATGAGACTGTGTATTGTGTGTGTGTGTGTGTGTGTGAGAGAGAGAGAGAGAGAGAGAGAGAGAGAGAGATGATCGGTAGTGAGGTATCAGCTGGAGTGTGTGAAATGCAGAAGTGTGTTCTGTGGATCTGATGCACTAAATTTAGCAGGTGGTGTTTATTTGCTAACGCTGATCCTATCTGCTGTGATGAACGATGTGTCTGAGTGCAGGACTCAGATATGCATCATGCTTTTACTCCCAAACCAACAAAAGTCCTATATTTATCTCACATCTGTCACTGTCAGTGTGTAAAAACGCTGCAGTGTGTGTGACAGACTTCTGTGTGCTGATAGTCTGCACAGAGCCACAGAAACTTCACGCTGCATGTAGCGCTGGTGTTGTGTAGCAGCTTACCTGAGGTTCTCACACTGCACAACCTTTCACCTGCAGCTTTCAGCACATCAGCACTGGTGCTGTCAGAGCTCGCTCAGCCCCGCCCCAAACCCCCTGCTCAGCCCCGCCCCAAACCCCCACTCACAACCTGTGTGTGTGTGTTAATGTGCAGGTGAATCGCTCAGGCTGTCATGATGAAGACGGAACGATATTCTACTGTCCCCAGCAAAGACACACATGTTGACATTATCAACATCAAAGGCATTGAAGACATCGGATACGTGCAGCAGGACGCCATCGTGAGTCACAATTCTACTCTAATTTTACACTGATATGCTAATATTACTCTTCTACTACAATATTACAATTCTACTCTAATTTTTATAAATTATGTTCTAATATTACAATTCTATTCTATTAGATTACATTTGATTCAACTTTATTGTCATTGTGCAGCCTACAAGTAAAAGCAATCGAAATGCAAATAGTGAGGTGGTGTAGTGCGAGAGGGGGACAGATGAGGTCAGTTGGCAGTAAAGTGCTAAGTGACAAACAGTGCAATGGCATGATATAAGAGTAAACAGCAACATATGAGAGTCCAAAGACATGGATTAATTTAATCCAAGATGGTACAGTACAAGTGAACATACAGTCTCCTCCAAAAGTATTGGAACAACAAGGCCAATTCTTTTGTTTTTCTTTTGTTGTCAAACAAAAAAGAATTGATCTTGCTGTTCAGTACTTTCATAAGGGACTGCAGGTGCAAGTGGAATGGTGTATAAGTGTACATGAAAAAGTAAAATGAGTGGAGTCCAAAGACACTGCAGTACAAATGAGTTTAAGGTGCAAGCATAAGAATCTGCCAAATTGTGCAAATTGTATATATTTTGTCTGTGTGCAGAAGTAAAAGTACACTATATGGCCAAAAGTATGTGGACAGCTGACTGTCACACCCATATGTGCCCATTCCAAAACCATGGGCATTAACACAGAGTTGTTCCCCCCTTTGCTGTTCATCCACTCTTCTGGGAAGGCTTTCCACTAGATTTTGGACCGTGGCTGTGGGGATTTGTGCACACTCAGCCACAAGAGAATGCATCCCAAAAGTGTTCAGTAAGCTTCACCACTCGGTGGAGGGGCTTCCGGGCAGAGATGGAGCAGCTGCTGTACCACATTGAGATGAAGTTCGTCAGTATGCTCTAGATGGTACAGTGATAAAAGGTCACTCGTATCTCAGTAGATTCATGAACTTTCCTCAGTCTCCTCAACAAGTAGAAATGCTCCTTCTTGGTAAGGGGACAGGACAGAAGTTGTTGAGGGTCATGTCATTAGCATGTTTCGGCACTGGCTCAATGGTACACTCTTTTGAAGTAGATGGGGACCACTGCTAGGGCTAGGGACAGGTCGACAGTGTCCGTGAAGACGCATACAAACTGCTCTGCACAGGCCCTGAGCACTCGGCCTGGGATGCCATCAGGGCCAGCAACTTTGTGCATTCACTCTGCTCAGGCTGGAGTACACATCGCTGGTGGAGTGTGTGAGTGTGTGAGTGCCAGGTCACTGGGAGGGAGCTCAGCTTTAACTTGAGGTTCTGTGTTACACTTCTAATCTAATGTTGCAATTCTGCTCTAATTTTACACGCCTACTATGTTACAATTGTACTCTAAATTTAGACTTCTACCCTGATATTACAATTCTACTCTAATTTTACACTTCTCTAATTTTACACTTCTACTGTCACAATTCTACTCTAATTTTACACTTCTCTGATTTTACACTACTACTGTTACAATTCTACTCTAATTTTATAATTCATATGTATTTATTTTTTATTTAAACATATTAAAACTCAACATATTTAAACATATTTTATACAAACAAATGTGTAATTAAATTTTTGTTAGTTTAATAAGAAATGTTAAAAAAATAAATATAAAGATAATAAGGAGATCCCAGTTGGATTATGAGAAACATTAGTGTTAGAAAAGTCCACAGACAGAAAAACAGAAATCAGTTTATGAATTTAGATTTGAACTTTTTGAACATCATGACAGAATATTGTGTAAATATTCAATTCAGTTCACTTTTATTTTTATAGCACTTTTAACAATGCCCATTGTCACAAAGCAGCTTTACAGAAATAAAGACATTCAGAATATAAATTGTAAATGTATGAATTTATCGCTAATAAGCGAGCCAGAGGTGATGGCGGTGAGGAAAAACTCCCTGAGACGACATGTGGAAGAAACCTTGAGAGGAACCAGACTCAAAAGGGAACCCATATTCATCTGGGTGACACGGATAGTGCGATTATAAATCATTCCCTTCTATAACTGTGTACTACATGGATAAATAGTGCAGTTGTGTAACCAGCAAATTCATTATATTTTTCCCATGAAGTCTGTTTTGTTGAACCTATCCACTGTCCATTGATGGAGACCTGAGTGCAAAGCTGCTCACGGCAACTGCAGCCCCAAAGCCACCACGACAATCGCAATCCCAAGCCATCACTGGGGTCAGGATCACCGGTATCTCAGGAGTAGCATGTGTAGCTCGACAGAGGGAGAGAGAGATAGTTAGATATGTTTTTTGTCCCGTAATGGTTAAGGACATTTAGAATGTTTAAAAGCATGAATCTCATCTCAGTCCATCACACTGAGGAAGTGGGGGGGGGGCATCCCATTTCACCACATCCTTATGTTCCCTAGGAGAAGTGAACTTTGCTCTGTCTTCCTGTTAAGGATGGAGTGACACTCCATTCCCACTGGGAGAACCCGATGTGCACAAGGCCATGTCTGGTTTTGTTTTCTTGCTGTGTGTTTTCAAACCCTTTCTCTAAAAATATCTCATCCCCGGATGTGTGTTATGCAGTTACATAATCAGAGATGAGTTTTATAGAAGTACTTTATTAAAGTCACTCGTGTCCTTTATTCATCTCGGAGCAAGCTGGATTCTGTTTTCTGTGTACAGTGGATATTGTTCAATCTTTAATGTAACCTTCACAGCAGGTCTGATGTTCTTTTACAATGAAGCTCATACAGTTTCACTTCTTTGTGAGCACTATGTAGTTTACATTTCACCCTTTATTGTTAACTCATGATGACAGCTAAAACTCTACAGAGACCTTCAGTTACATCTCAAACTGCACACCAACCTGTACACTAAATAGTATGTCACCTCTGGTCTGCACTATTTTGTACTGCCTGTAGCAGACAGTTTAGCATCTGAAAGCCTAAGAATGTCAATCTAGAACCCTGTTAGAGACCGTTTAGTACAATAAGAATTTAGTTGTTTCTTTTTTTTTTTTTAAATGTATTGCTTGGTTAAGTGTTTAGTGAAGAGGCAGGTGTTCTGTGTTGGTTTGAAGACAGGCAGTGTCACACCTATTCATTCACCACATGACTACAGGACATAGAAGAGTCTTGATGCAGATTTCCTTGTACCTTGAGCGATAGTGGGTTCAGACAAGCAGTATTAGAGGCTGGAAGGGAACGTTTTGCAAGCTGGGGTGTGATCAGTACTTTGAAGTACCTTTGAAGGTCAGCATCAGTTTTTTAAATGTGATGCAGCAGCTACAGGAAGTTAGTTGAGGAAGCACAGCAATGGGGTGAGTAGGAGAACTTGTGCATCTGCATTCTGGATCAGTTGCAGGGGTCGGAAGTTTTTGGAGGGGCAGACCTGCCAGGAGCGAGTTGCAGTAGTCCAGTCTTAAGATAACAAGGGACAGAACAATCACCTGAGTGGCCTCTGTGGATAGAAATAGCCTCCTGATCCAACTGATACTGTAAAAGAGAAATCTGCATGACTGAGTCAGTTCAGTAATATGAAGCAAGAAGGATAGTTGATTGTTCAGAACTACCCCAATGTTATGCACAGTGACAGATGGTATGATCTGAGACTTCTCTTGGGAGATCACAAGAACCTGACATGGAGACACATCTCCAGGGATATACAGCACTGCAGTCTTGCTCAGTTTCAGCTGCCATTCATGATCATATGTCTTCCAGACGTGATGAGATTCGAGCAGAATCGCGAGTGAGGGAGGAATGGAGAGCATGAGTTCAGTGTCCTCAGTGGTATAAAAACCCATCTATGAAAACTCATGAACTCACAGAGAGAGCGGGTATAGAGGACACGATGTTGCTGAGAGAAAGCAGGTATAGACGACATGACCTCACTGAGAGTGGGTATAGACAGCACGACCTTGCTCAGAGAGCAGGTATAGAGGAACAATAGAAGATCCACTTGTGGGACACCAGGGGATCCATTCTTTATCACCTGATATGACAGTCCTTCCAGGTAAGACTCATGAGGATGAACAGGATGTCTTGTGATTGACCGTGTTGAAAGCTGCTGAAAGGTCCAGGAGGATCTAGACTGATGACAGTGTTACTGAACTAGCTTTATGAAGCTTCTCAGTAATGGCCACAAGGGCAGTTTCTGTGGAGTATGCCACTTTGCGGACAGACTGGTTAGGATCTTGGAGGTTGCTGTGGGTAACATAGAGAGACAACTGAATGTATTACAGTACGTTCAAGACCTTTTAGAAAGTAAAGAGAAGTGATCCTGGTAGTTGCTGATGTTTAATGTATCTAAAGTGGGTTTCTTTAGGATGATCTTCTTGCTGTTTTGAAGGAAGTTGGTACATGACAAGATGTTATGGAGTTATTTATGATGGAAGAAATGAAGGACAGGGGTCTTGTAGGATGGTTTGAAGCATTGTGGAAGGGATGGGATCCAGTGGTCAGCTGATGGGATTGCTGGACAAGATAATCTGCAGGATCTCCTCTTTAGGAAGAGATGAAAAATGTGTTATGGAGATAGAAGGGCAGGAGGGGTTGTGTAGTGTGGGAATAGCAGTAGGGAGGAATTGTCAGATTTTGTTAATCTTTTCATCAAAGAAAATGGCAAATTCATCAGCAGTCAGAGAGGAGGGTGAAGGAGGATGAGAAGGGTTAAGGAGTGAAGATAAAGTGTTCTGGAGCTTGTGTGGCACTTTCCCTTGTAGTAGAATGTTTTAGCATTGGTCACATCAGTGTCTACATACAAGTCTATTATCACACGTGAATATAGCAGTATTAATTTTAATTTATATGGATATAACATACATGGATTTTATAAGGCCAGTTTAAAATAATAAATTGATGTGTTATGTCTATACTGATTGTTTTTTTTATGTTGCAGTTAGCTAACAAAAAAGCTACATGAAGTAATCTATCATTTATAATTTGCACTGTTATAAGGGTGTGTATTGTGTTTTGTAAATGTGTTTATCTTGCTGAAGTGACAGCACACGAACGTCTCGAGTGCACGTGAGGAGAGTAAAAGGTTTTGTGGGTGAATGAATGTGACTCTGTGTATTTTCACAGTGACAGATGATCCTAACACACTGTTCCGCTTAAACTCGGCTGTGTTTCCTGTCTTTCTCTGTTAACCTGCTGCTCCAAACGCTAAAGAAATATTTCAAGAACTCGTTCCGGTCGTGTGTTTGGGCTTAAACTGATTTGTGAGAGTGTGTGTTTGCTGGAGCGTGTGTTAGCGGTAATGAGAGAGTGCTTTGAAGATCTGGACATTAAGCTTTAGTTTTGTCTAATATTAGCTCCTGGCATCTCTCACTCTTCTCAAGTAGCAGGCAGAGAATTTAGACTTGCTGTACGACGTCAAGTGTGTGTATGTGTGTGTGTTAATAGACAGTGGGTTAATATCAGGACGTGGACTTGGAGCATCTCAGAGCAGGAGATGAAGTGAAGATGGCTGAGGAACAGAGCGAGGCTGCCAAGACAAGACATTTCTTAAAGGATGTGATTTTTCATGGCAAATTTCAAGTGAGTGTGACGCTGATGGTGCTGGTTTATGTTTCAGCCAGGACGTTTAGACGGATCTGATAAATATCAAACCCATTCATTTTGCCTGCGTTGCTGCATGCAGATCGTTCCTCTCATGCAGAACAGACAGAAGAGCTGCTGTTTATTCCTCCTTTTTTGGTGATTGTATTCACCTGTGTAAGACAAGCACGATGTGTAGCATTTACACTACAGATAAACACAGTTTTAAGCTAAACAGGGTTCTAAGCTAAACAGGGTTTTAAGTAGGTTTTAGGAACAGTTGACTGACAATCAAGTTTATTCAACAATTTTAGTGAAGGTAGAAAACTTCTCAGAAACGTGTAAACCGTGTGTGCAGTTGCTCAGGTTTTACTGTTACTTTTAAAGAAAAATGTGTTGGAGTGAAAGTGGTCGAGACGTGGCATGATCTTGTTTGCTATTTGTCATGATTGTCGCTCTTTGCTATGGATTAACACTGAGATTAAATTTGAAAAAATGATCCCAATTTATCGCCTTTTTGTTAGACAAGGTTCTCACATTAGCCTTCATCACCATTGACTTGGAGAGATTTCCGATTGCCCAATTAAGAATTAAGAAGTTCTGAGGAGGACTCGAAAGAGCATCACTTTTTTAGCTGAACCTGGATAAACTACGACTTTTTGGGTGCCACTGGTCACAAGACAGTCTTGTACATGAAGCCGAGGTTAAAGAGGAAAGAAAAGTTAAGGGTCAAATTTTTTAATATTAAAAATCCCTAGATTTTTTAACATTGCAAAGTTTCTGTGTGTGATGTCACAGCTGTGATCGAACTCATTACAGTCACATGGTCTTCTACTGTGTTCAGGAATGGTTTGTTCATTTAGGATTTTAATTGGATTTGTATATTATTATGTAGAGCACAGGTGTGTGTGTGTGTGTGTGTGTGTGTGTGTAACAGATCTGTGAGGTCAGGTGCTTTGACACACTCCTCACCGGTTCTGTTTTTCTAGCTGATAAAGACGAACTGTGGTGTGAAACATATAGCTGAACTGGAACACAGAGTGGAACTAAACTGAATTAAACTGAACTGAACTCCACCTGCTTAGGGTCTCTACACAACGTGCGCCAGTTTAGAGATGAGGTTCTCTGAAGTGCTGCTGTTCTTCACTCTGCTGTTCAACTCATTATTTATTGCAGTTACTAAACCAATTTAGTTTAAGAAGGAAAATTTTAATGATTTAAATATTGAATATTTATTATATAAACACGTACATTGGATTTTTCCAATTAAATGGCTGATGTGAGAAGAAAACTGATTTTATTACACCATGTGAATTTATTCAGATTCTGCATGAAGAAAAAAAACAAACACATTTACACAGAATATATTGTAAAACTCCAAACTCTTCCCTCTCAGTTTTAGCACCATGCCACTAAACTCAAATCGGATCACGTGATCATGTGATTAATTAATAAACTCAACACTGCCATTAATGAGGTTAAAGTCATCAGTAAGGGACGGATGGTATTATAAAGTTAGAATTCTAACTATAATGAAATGTGAAAGAGGAACGTGTTTTTCTCTCTCACTCTCTCACTCACTCACACACACACACTGATGTCTGTGCCTGCTCTCTCTCTGCAGCTGCTGAATTCTCTGACTCGGGATGAGAGCTCACGCTGTCGTTTCGGTCAGTACTTCCACGACGGAGAGCGGCGTGTGGATTACGTCCTCACCTACCAGATCAAAAAGCCGGGCAGCTCGCGTCGCCACTCGTCCCGTTTCACGGACAACATGCTCACGCGCAGCCTGCGCCGGGCACGTGACCCTGAACCGGGCGTCACCGATCACCATGACGACGACAAGCGCATCCGGCGCGAGGAGTTCGAGGCCAACCTGCAGGAGATGGGGC